>NC_067489.1:27526109-27826109 GCF_947179515.1 Apodemus sylvaticus
AACCCTAAATGAAGTGAGGGTCCATGGTCTCTTAACTAACCAGCATTTATGATTCTAATTAATATATAATAATTGAATGGTGGCATGAGACCATTTGTTAAAGAACAGTAAGTGAGGTTAGTCTCAGGGAATTGGTAGGTAGGAAAATTAGCAGATTATTTGATATGTTTAGGAATGAAATAATGGAAAAAATTTTCACAATGTGTTTTTAAGCCTGTCTAATGCACAGGATGATGGTCTGTCTACAACAACTGTCTCCTAGTCATATACTACACACACACACACACACACACACACACACACACACACACACATACACAGTACATGAAACAACTTAAAACATGAAAATAAATTATAATAATTTCCTCAAAATTGGTCTCTGAACCTTTAAGACAAAAAGATCTTTCTGTGGGAATTAAGATAATTACTGAAGGAAGATTGGCACATCATTTTCCAGCAAGATGAGTAAAGTCCGGAGCTGTGATAATGAGAACAGGGACATGGAAGACAGGATGGGAAATATTGATGTTGTGTAAGAGAAAGAAGCAGCTATCACTCCAAGTAGAATATTTTCAGGCCCTGGATTCTTCCAGGAGTTAATAGTAATAGTAATAATAAATAGTAAAATCGCTTGAATAAACAAGAGGAAAAATAAAAGATCTGGAATTGAGCTCTACTCTGTATCCTGGGAAACAGAAAATGAACAGATGGTCATAAAAATGCAGAGATTTACAAATATGGGAGGGGGAGAATTTTATGAATACAAAAGTGGCTCAAGTTGGCTGTTCTTCCGGAAGGATACTAAACAGGATGATTCAGAGTGAGAAGTTGGCAGTGGAGTTATGCTACATTGCCTCTTTGTTAATAGGTTACATCTACTTCCAGATGACAAACTGATTTCAAATTTTCTCATTAAATCTGGAGAACATATTGTTAGCATAACTTCTATATACTGTAGGAAAGGGAAGGTGAGCCAATGGTATCGTGTATTCTTCTTTGTGTAGTGGGCTGAGGCAATTTGTACTGACAATGAATTCCATTCTTGCTGTGAAGACCACTGGACATGTGAGGAAGGCTGCAAACTTTCAGCTCTTTCATAACCCATTTCCCCCTTCTCCAAGCACAGCTTATATACAGTGCAACTGCATCTAGGACAACAGAAGCGGTCAAAATGCCATAAATAATTAACACAAATGTAGTAAATATGCATATATATTTACACATAGATACTGTTACACATACACACACACACACATACACACACACAAGCACACATGTATCTCCAACCTGGTCCAAAGTTCCACACAATTCTATCCAAATAAAATTGCCCATGTAGATATCCCCTTTGGGCAAGCCAGTTTACAAATCTACATGGAATTTGATGCAAATGTGTTCTGAGTTCTCCTCATAGTATAAAAATAACAACAATGAACTGGTAAGGAAAAATAAACAAGCAGTACAATATAAAAAAAATGGGTAAGAAAGTAAAGCAGCTATACTCTGAAGCAGATGTACAAATCACAATGACATATTTGAGCTGGTTACTGCCATCTGTATTCACAAAGGTATTAAGTAAAAACAAAAGATGATATTAACACACACATAACCAAACACATACACAAATACACGCGCGTGCGTGCGCGTGCGCACAAACACACACACACACACACACACACACACACACCCTCTAATACCAAGAATTTCTGAATAGATGTTAAATTGGACATTTTATATACTGCTATTGGGAGTGAGAGTTACATCACCTAGTAAAAACATTTAGTGTTATCAACAAAAATAGCATACACATATGCCAGGACCAGAATGTACACATACGCTGGTTCACCCCAGACAAACTTGATTTATATATGATAATCTAGTAGAGTAGTTGAAAGTCTTCTCTTTCACTCCAAACTATTTATTTGACAGACCAATTTTTTTCCAGAATTAATTTAACCATTTCACAATCAGGCAATTCCCAACAGAAATGTGTGTGTGTGTGTGTGTGTGTGTGTGTGTGTGCGCGCGCGCGCGTGCACATGCATGTATATGTAAATGATACAAAAGGCATGGAAAATGTTAATATATTACAATATATTAACATTTAACACAATACTATATATATATATATATATATATAACATAAATCATATTCTTCTCTATAAATAATGCCAGGGCCTAAGGTTCATTTTGCGGTTAAGTGGCAGACTCCATCCCTAGAACTAAATATGTAAAGTACCTAGAAAGGAAAAAGATAGGAGAAGATGAAAAGAGAAGGGGAAGAGAAAGAAGTGGAGGCTAAAGGAGGGGAAGAGAAGTGAAAGGAAGCAATGTGGAAGAGAGTGGGTGGGAGAGGGAAAGGAGGAAAGAAGTGGAGACAGAAAGACAATGCCAGGATATTGCTAGTCATTTCAGAGTAAGAATTTTAAAAGATATATTTATTTATGTGTATGTGTGTTTATCTATGTATCTGTCATATGAGATCAATTACACGTGGAGGCCAGAAGAGAGCATCAGATCACTTAGAACTGGGGATATAAGTAAAGGTGAGATACTGACATGGGTGATGGGAACTGAATGTGGGTCCTCTTGGAAATTATCAAGGGTTCTTAGCCATCTAAGCCACAACTCTAGCCTATAAAGGAATTTCTTAATAGCTGCAAGTCTTCTATTTCAAGATGAATATTATCACTAGATCTAAATAATAAACCAAAGAATGTAGCTTCTAGCATACAGGTTTTTTTATATGTTCTGAAATTATTTCATTTCAAAAATTTATTCTAGGCTTAAGAAATCTTCAAAGCAATGCCAGAAGAGTTTTCCTACAAAACAACCCATACTTTTGTCAGAGATGGCCAGGCTACTGGGGGTAGCTGCAAGCACAGTAGCTAGGGAAAGTGACATTGGTTGTGCATATAGACATTAACCTCCCATAAAATGAAGCTGATGCACATACAATATGAGTTGACTACATACAATAAGAAAGGACCACCAACCAGTGGTTATCTCACAGGGGTCCTATAATCCAAGTCACCTGAAGAATTCACTTCCCCAAGTAAATCTTTCTAAATTAAGCTGGAATGGTGGAAAATATAACAATCTGATTACATATAAAAAGATAACAAAAGTTTCATAAGTAGCCATGATAGAAAGTCAGGTGAACCAAGATATTGCCTGTTCAGATACCAAAAACTTCAAATTGACCTAAAGCTAAAGAAGTTTGGATACTATCAACATGTAAAACGCACACATAAATGGGTGCTACAGTCCTAAAGAGATGTCTGAATTAAGGAATGATCAAACATTGTGAGAATTACAGCAATCAAAGACATCTAAAAGGCAAACTATGGTTGTTCCAAAAAAAAAAAAAAAAAAAAAAAAGTAAAGGGAAAACTGGGTGTGCCCCAGGAGGATGGGCAGGGGAGTCAGAGGCAGGGGTAGGAATCCATCCTGGCTGTTCCTTGTACACTGGCCCTGGATGTTCCTTCCTCAGGGTTCTTTCTGGAGCTCCACTGTCTGGTCCCTGCTTTGCCAGACTCCATCAGGCTCTCTGAATATCCAGGCTTGCGACACCAAGGATATCCAGTCCAAGGAAGCCCACAGGTGAAGTTCCACTTCACCAGGAACATAAGATTAGGCCTACATTCCTGACACTTGCCATACCAAGAATATCCAGGGACAAACTAAATGCCAGTGTAAGATAAAAACAAGTGCCAGGGCAACATGACACCTTCAAAGCAAAGCTATTCCACTACAGCAAGACCTGGATATCCCAACTCAACCAAAGCACAGAAAGTAATCTGAAATCCCACTTTATAAAGATAATAGATGCCCTTAAAGAGGAAATAAATCCCTAAAAGAAATACAGGAAAATACAATAAAATAAGTAGAGACATTTTAAGAGGAAACAAATAAACCCTTAAAAATACAGGAAAATATAACTAAGCAAGTGGAGGAAATAAATAAAACTATTCCAGATCTTCTATTCCAAAAATAGAAGCAATAAAGAAAACAATCTGAGAGAATTCTGGAGATAGAAAACATAGGAAATAGGAAAGGAACAACAGATGCAAGTATCACCAACAGAATACAAGAAATGGAAGAAAGAATCTCAGGAGTAGAAGATAGGATAAAAGAAATTGGCATATCAGTTAAAGAAAGTGTTAGATATAAAAATTTCCTGATGCAAAACATACAGAAAATCTGAGATACTATATAAACACCTAACCTAAGAATAATATAAATAGAAGAAGGTGAAGGGTCCCAGTTCCAAGAAACAGAAAATCTTCAACAAAATCATAGAAGAAAATTTCCCCAACCTAAAAAATAGATGCCTATAAACATACAAGAAGCATACAGAACACCAATTAGATTAACCAGAAAAGAAAATCCTCCCACCATATAATAATCAAAACACAAAATGTACAAAACAGAGAAATAATATAGAAACTGTAAGAGAAAAGGATCAAGTAACATACAAAGGCAGATCTATCAGAATTACACCAGATGTCTCAACAGAGACTCTGAAAACTGCAAGGGCCTGAATATATGTCTCACAGCCTAGAAAAAAGCAGAGATGCCA
This sequence comes from Apodemus sylvaticus, assembly GCF_947179515.1. Lineage (NCBI taxonomy): Eukaryota > Metazoa > Chordata > Mammalia > Rodentia > Muridae > Apodemus > Apodemus sylvaticus. Next base: position 27,530,689 of record NC_067489.1, read on the forward strand.
ACCAAATTATTATACCCGGCAAAACTCTTTATCACCATAGAAGGAAAACCAACATATTCTAAGACAAAACCAAATTTAAACAATATCTATCCATAAATCCTTTTCTTCAGGAAATACTTGAAGGAAAATTACAATCCACAGAGCTTAACTACACTCAAGAAATCAGAGGAAATAAATAATCCCACACCAGTAAAAGCAAGATAAATGGAAGCACATACACACACACACACACACACACACACACACACATATATATATACAGTATCAACATCAAAATAACAGAAATTAATAATTCTTTATTATTAATATTTCTCAACATCAATGAACTCAATGCCCCAATAAAAAGACACAGGCTAACAGAATGGATGAAAAAAAAAAGGACCCTTCATTCTTCTGCATACAATAAACATGTGTCAGCAACAAAGACAGACATTATTTCAGAGTAAAGTTCTGGAAAAAATGTTTTCCAAGAAACTGTGTCCAAGAAGCAAGCTGGAACAGTTATTCTAATAGCTAATAAAATAGACTTTCAAGGAAAATTAAGCAAAAGAAATGGGAAAAAACTTTATACTTTTCAAATGAAAAATACATCAAGATGATATCTCAATTTTGAGATCAGAATCAGGTGTGGGAAAAAGACATAACTAGATGGCCTTGAAAATGAATGAAAATCTACAACTGATACGGATAAAGAAGTAGCGGGCATCTCTAGGATGAGAGAGACCTGGGATATGGGAGTTAGGTGCCCAAGAATCAATGGGAATAACCTTAGACAGCCTCACTACATTTGGGGATATGGAACCTGAAGAGGCCACCTCCTGTAGGCAGTCTTGAACCCCAGTGGAATGATAGAGACACCAACCCACCACCAAAACTTTCAACCCAAAATTTATCCACAACAAGAAATGCCGGCATGAGGGATGGAACAGAGAAGGAGGGAATGGCCAACCAATAACTCCCACAATTTGGCACCTAGCCTATGAGCAAGCACCAATCCCTAATATGAATAATAATACTCTGCTATGCTTGTAGACAGGATCCAGTTGTCCCTTGAGAAACTAACTAGCAGCTGACTCAGAAAGATACAGACATGGAGCTTGGGGACTTTATGGAAGAATAGGAGGAAAGATTGCAGGTCTCGAAGGGGTTAGGAACTCCACAGGAAGACCAACAGGGTCTACTAACCTGGACTCTTAGGACTCTCAAGAGTCTGAACCACCAACCAAAGAACATACACAAGCTGGATCTAAGCACCCCCCTTCCTGCACATATGTACCAGAAGTGTAGCTTGGTCACCATGGAGGACAACTGGAATGGGGGCTATCCCAAAGGCTGTTTTTTTTTTTTTTTACTATTTTTTTTATTCGATATAATTTATTTACATTTCAAATGATTTCCCCTTTTCTAGCCTCCCACTCCCCGAAAGTCCCTTAAGTCCCCTTCTCTTTCCCTGTCCTCCCACCCACCCCTTCCCACTTCCCCGTTCTGGTTTTGCCGAATACTGTTTCACTGAGTCTCTCCAGAACCAGGGGCCAGTCCTCCTTTCTCCTTGTACCTCATTTGATGTGTGGATTATGTTTTGGGTATTCCAGTTTTCTAGGTTAATAACCACTTATTAGTGAGTGCATACCATGATTCACCTTTTGAGTCTGGGTTACCTCACTTAGTATGATGTTCTCTAGCTCCATCCATTTGCCTAAGAACTTCATGAATTCATTGTTTCTAATGGCTGAATAGTACTCCATTGTGTAGATATACCACATTTTTTGTATCCACTCTTCTGTTGAGGGATACCTGGGTTCTTTCCAGCATCTGGCAATTATAAATAGGGCTGCTATGAACATAGTAGAGCATGTATCCTTATTACATGGTGGGGAATCCTCTGGGTATATGCCCAGGAGTGGTATAGCAGGATCTTCTGGAAGTGAGGTGCCCAGTTTTCGGAGGAACCGCCAGACTGCTTTCCAGAGTGGTTGTACCAATTTGCAACCCCACCAGCAGTGGAGGAGTGTTCCTCTTTCTCCACACCCTCTCCAACACCTGCTGTCTCCTGAATTTTTAATCTTAGCCATTCTGACTGGTGTAAGGTGAAATCTCAGGGTTGTTTTGATTTGCATTTCCCTAATGACTAATGAAGTTGAGCATTTTTTAAGATGCTTCTCTGCCATCCGAAGTTCTTCAGGTGTGAATTCTTTGTTTAACTCTGTACCCCATTTTAAGGCTGTTGTTTTAATGCAGAATATGTTCTAGCTGACTTGCCTTGTATGACCTCAGTGGGAGAGGAAACACCTAGCCTCACAGAGATTTGAAGTGCCTAGGGAGGCCCCACATGCTCAGAGGAAAACAAGAGGAGGGATGGAAAAGCATTGTGGGAGGGGATTACTGGGAGAGGGCAGTAAGCGGGATGTAAAGTGCATAAGTAGAAAAATGAAATAAAAATTTAAAATACGGGGTACTGAGCTAAACAGAATTTTCAACAGGGGAATCTCTTATGGTGAAAAAGTATTTAGAGAAATGTTCACCATCCTTAGTCATCAGTGGAAAATAAATCAAAATGACTGAGATGCCATCTTACACCAGTCCAAATGGCTAAGATCAAATATTCAAGTGACAGCACGTGCTGGTGAGGATGTGGAACAAAGGGAACAATCCTCCATTGCTGGTGGGGTTGCAAACGGGAAAGACCACTCTGGAAATCTCTTTGTCAGTTTCTCAGAAAATTGTAGGCACATGAATGGAACTTGGGAATATCATTCTGCGTGAGACAATACAGACTAAGAAAGACACATATGGTTTATGCTAACTTATAATTGGATATTAGTCATAAAGTGTAGGATAACCATGCTACACTCCACAGACCCAAAGAAACTGGGTAATAAGGAAGGTACAAGAGAGGATGTATGAATCTTACTCAAAAGGGGAAACGAAAATATTCATTGGAGTGGATGAAGAGAGGGAACTGGATGGGAGATGGAGTCAGGAGGGTTATAGATATGGCGGTCAGGTGTAGGGGGAAGAAGGAGGCAAAGGCCTGGGAGTAAGAATGGAAATCAGTGGGGACATCTCTGAGGTCAACTGCAGACCTGGAATAGGGGAGGCTACAGAGTCTGTGAGGGTGCCACTAGCTGAGATTCCTATCAGGGGGGGATAAAGAGACTAAATTGCCTGTAGTGAGGCAGGAATTCCAGTAGAAGGAGGGGGACGTCAACTCACCCACAGACTCTTGAACCTCAAATTTGTCCTGCCTTCAAGAAGGGCAGGGATCAAGATGGCACAGAAACTAAGGAAATGGCCAACCAATGACTGGCCCAATGTGAGATCCATCCCATGGAAGAAAACACACACTAATATTACTCTGCCATGCTTGCAGGCAGGAACCTAGCATATCTGTCTCCTGAGAAGCTTCAGACAGTAGCAGATAGAGAGAGATGCAAAGACCCATTGGCAAACATCAGGCAGAGCTCTGTGGGTTCTTGTGGAAGAGTGGAATGAGTATAGAACTGAGTGAGTGGAAGTGGCCCCCAGCCCCACAAGAATACATACAGAGACAACTAAGCTGGGTCCATGGGGATTCACAGAGACTGAACCACCAACCAAGAGCATTCAGGGACCAGCACCTAGCCCGGCACTGCCACCATTTGTAGCAAATGTACACAGTTTGGTCATTGTGAAATTCCCTCAACAGTTGGAGTAGGGTCTGTCTCTGACTCTTTTGCCTGCCATTAGATCCCCGTCTCCTACCTAGACTGCCTGGTTGAGCCTCATGGGGGAGAGGAGGTGTTTAGTTTTGCTGGGACTGTGTGTCCAAGGGTGGGGTAGTAGCCAAGGGGGCCTTCTCTTTCTCTGAGGAGAAGAGGGTGGGAGTGGTAATGAAGAAAGGACTTTGCAAGGGTCAGACTGGGAGGAGAGGAAGGAAGGGTGCTGTGATTGGGATGTAATGTGAATAAAAACATAAATTATGAGTAAAAATATGGGAAATTATCATATTTGACAGATGAAGGAAAATCCAATAAAAATACACAGCATATAAAGATAAAATTTTATATATGAGATACATATATTTAAAATACATATGATATACTGGCAATGCATATATACATATAGATAGAATCTTAGACATGAGTGGATAAGCCTCCTTACATTTAAATATAATTGATAAATAAATTTTAGGCAAATTAATATGGCATATATACCTACATATCCACACATCCAACAATCAGAACACTTATCAAGTTTCATATATGAAAAGAAATCCCCATATGGACATGTTATAATGAACTTCACAGCATTGATGATATTTATATGCATTTATAAACAAAGAGACAAAACACTTCCTGCACCCAAATAAACAAATAAATAATAATAGCATAGATCCAATGATCATAACAAATTTGGCAAACAATAAAATTAAATACAGAAATTGTCCTAAACAGAATAATTTTCAATCTTGGGAACAAACTATGAATACTGAAATCTAACATTAAAAACAAAATTAAAATTCTGATCACAGTCAGATAGGTAGGCGATTGTCCAATGTTGCTTACCCAACTAACTGCCTTCACCAGCCTCGAAGCTCATTAATAGACAGGGAGCATTGCCATCGAAGTGGGAGTCCTGACATTTCCCTCCACAGGAAACACCCAGACAGCAGGCAAATGGTTTTCACTTCATTTCAACCTATAAAATCTGACATTACTTCTAATTACATAGACCCAAAACATTATCATAGAGCCTAGCAGGAGGGAACTAAGAAAGAGGAGTCTGACCTATGCTGTGGCTGAAAACAAGGTAAAAATGGAATGAACAGTAAGCAAGATAGATGGCTACAAGCTGTGCCTCTCGGGAACACAATGGGAAAAGGTTGAAAAAAAAACAATATTCCCACACCCAGAAAACTAGAACCACACAGTACAGGGAGCACAGAGTCAGGTCTTTATTCTTGGAGCAATGGAAGTCAATCAAATTATCTCCACTTTGTCATAGGAAAGTTATTATTTTTGTGGAATAGCCTTCTTGGATCACTCGTGGAAAATGGGCAGTGTGGCAGAGATCATGGTGCCTACTATTTATTAATTTTGTGATGACCTTTGGGTGCCCTCTTTAGAGAAGGTCTCAAGCACAGATTTCCATGTTGAAAGCTCTTCTGTTTAAAAATAATTTTCAGTTTCTTATTTAAAGAAACTGAAATAAGTTTCAGTTTCTTGAAATCTCTTACCCATATATACACACTCACAGCACACTCACAGAAACACACCACTCATGCACCCACACACATATGCATGCACACAGGCACACACACACACAGAGGGAGAGAGAGAGAGAGAGAGAGAGAGAGAGAGAGAGAGAGAGAGAGAGAGAGAGAGAGAGAGAGAGAGGATAACTAAAACAAATAGGTAGTCAAAGAATCAGAGAATCAGATACTGATTATCTCACTTGCTTGGTTTTGAATGAGATCAGTCTCAGATGTCTTTAACAAATGGGATTTGATTAGAGATCGAAGGCATTTTTCAGACACTTGCTAGAGTTGTTACTTCTGTATGTAAGCACATTTTAAAGAACAAGCTTATCCAACATATCAAGGATTTGCTGCTGTAGATGACTGCACACATCTACCCAGAACACAGCACAAAGGGCAATTTCTTTTATCGACAGATAAAAAAGAAAAACCATGCATTAAAGTTTTGATATCATGAGCTAAAACCACACTCGAGCCAGTAAGTTTCTTTCATTATTAAAACCTAACACAGTCCCAAACCATGTTAAAAAATCTGATCATAGCTCTACTTAATTGTAGGATAAGCTCAACTCTCTTACAAGCTCTGTTATCTAAATGGAGAACATTGTTGCTAACGACTGCCATGCCCATCCAGCAGGCAAGCCCCCATAGCCACATCCTTGAGGCAAGACAAAAGGTCAGAGACAAAGAACTTGGTATCTAGGTTGCTCCCACATCCCAGGGCACTTGGGAGACCTCACCACAGCAGGATAGCAGCCACTTCTGAGAACAGAATCTAAGAAGGAAAGCCCACAGGCTGCAGAGCTAAGTAGGGCCAGTAGAGGACGCTACTACATAAAGAAGAGAAGCTATTCAAGTGGAACCAGGTCCTGAGGGAATCTGATGCTTGCCCAACAGGCCTTAATCACAGAGAAGAGCCCTGAGGATCAACAGCTGTCACCCACATCACATCAGGCCCCGAGACTCCCCTGGCTCTTCTTTCTTTGGCCTTCTGGTCTTCCCTTGCATTTAATTTTTGTTCAACTCATGGTGATTCCTTCATCCTAGTGTTTAGCTCTTCTTGAAATCAATTTTAATTATGCATTTTTTTTCTATCTGGCGATCTTTTTTTTCTCATTTCTTCTTTTTATTCCTCTCAACTAGACTTTCAGCAGTACTTGACTTTGTCTTACTGGGGATAGTCTTTACTTTTTTGTTGCTTTAAAATCTCATGTTTTTGTTTTGTCCTTTCTTATTGGGGGTGGGGGTTGGAACAAGGACTCTCTACATAGCCTTCTGTAGAACAGGCTGGCCTTGATCTGCCTCCAGAATTCGTCCCTCCAGAAGGTGGTGAGATTGTGCTCAGCGGGTCTCCCTTCGTAATATTTATCTAATTTTGGTTTTGAACTTAATCATTATTGAAAAATTGGAGATTTTTATTATCATGTATTTTTTTCTATTCTAATCCCTCTTTTCCCTCCGCAACATTCTTCTCTAATTATTCTCTTCAGCTTTTGATTCATTTAATATTACTTCTCTATTTCCCTTCTTTCTTTATCTCATTCATTTGCTATTGCTACATTTACCCTAAATAGTTCTTAACCTGTAACATTCTATATTACGAGTTACCATTCTCTATTTAATGGTCACTGTGATATATCAATAGATTTGATTTAGGTGCACTTCTTTATTTGGCTTTGCTACCCTCTCAGTAGTTGCCATCTTCCATACACATTGGTAGTAGGGACTGATTCCAAAGAGCAGGTTACTTGCTAAGATTTGCAAGTAAAAACAGAAGATAGAATCAAACCAAAAATGTGCCAAAATTTATCAAAGAAAAACCAGAAATATGGGGGAGAAAGCAAAATACCAAATATAGTTTTGATTACCAAAACTAGAAAAAAAAAAGAAATAAATTGGGTTGGGCAAATGCTATGAGATTCATTGAATCAGGCATTGTTGGAATTCCTGTGGCACTTCAGGCTCTAAAGTGTGCTTCTTGGCAGTAAAACTAATGATAGTGATGCTTCTGACTTACTTGGAGATCTTCAAGGAAACTCAATTAGAAAGTAACATCTATTTTCCTTACTATTTACACCAGTCAACACTCTGTGCACCCATGCCTGAGCATGCACACTCTCACAGACAGACTTATGTCTCTTCCCAGAAAACATCTAACACGTATTTCTTCGTGAAAATGATAAGAAAACTTTTCATGCCCTTTGTTCCCTTGAAATATGTTACTGAGAACTTAGGAATACTAAGGGAGAGCAGTAAATGAGGTGAGTACAATCCTTACATTCAAAATAGAGACTTTGAATAAGCCAACAAATTGAACAGACTCTACCATGATGCTAGGAAGGAGCATGCTGGCAGTTAGAGGAGAAGCACAAAGGTCTTGGGTAGAGAACTTTGTTCTATCAGGAAGACCAACATATTTGAGAAAGAATGGAGCTAGCTGAGAGTAAAAGAGGAAGAAATCTGAGCAGCAGACAAAACTCTAGGTATTTGCTGACCTATAGTGAAGATTAGAACCTTGTAACCATACTGTGGAAACAACATTATCTCAGAGTGTGGTCTATAATCTAATAATTAAAACAGCGTGTTATAGTCTATGTGACTTTCCACACGTAATAAGATGAGGGGGAAAAACCACTAAATTCTACCCAGACAACTTAAAGTGTTTATTTGTACATATACCAGAAGATCTAGATGTTATCTATTTAGAGCTCCCTTGTTCAAAGCTATTATGGTGGATGTAAATAACAAATTCCCACTCATTAAAATCACCTGAGTAGGAAACTTCACCTGAAGAGCCATCATGGCTGCTTTGATTGATGTGGGAGGCCCCGCCCCCATTGTGGGCAGAACCTTCCGGTAACAACCAAGCTGGAAAAGATATTTCAGAAGGAAAGTTGGTCTTGCCTTTCTCGAGCTTGGTCTTCACTTTTGAGTCTGAATTGATATGCGGTGCTGCTTGCTGCTGCTGAGTCTGTCCGCAACTTTTTTTTTTAAAGGAAAGAAAGCACTTTCAAGCTTTCATTGTGGAATAAAAACCAGCAGCTCTCTCTGGGAACTTTCCTGGCTCGTGACTTGAAGAAAAGTACAGAGGAGGCATCCTCCTTGTGGAAGGAGGAATAACTTCAGATTATCATCCGCTGGTGGCAGACAGCTATTCTGAGACTGTTCCCACTACTCAGGCATTCGGCTTCAGGGATTAAGTGAATACCCAGTTCCCAGTAGCTCAGGTTATCTCAGGTAAGGTTTGGCTGTTGTTGCTATTTTAAAGATATATATATATCCTCAAATTGAAAGGGAACCTCAGCTGGGAGAATGTCTCTGTAAGATCTGGCTATAGGCAGGCTTGTAGGGCATTTCATTAATTAGTTATTGCTGTGGGAAGGTCCATCCCACTGTGAGTGGGAAGACACCTGGGCTGGTGGTTCTGGGTTCTATTAGGAAGCAGGCTGAGAAAGCTATGCGGGGCAATCAGATGAGTAGCGCTCCTCTGTGCCATCTGCATCAGTGCCTGCCTCTGGGTTCCTGCCCTGTTTTTATCCTGACTTTCTTCAATGATGATCAGTGATGTAGAAATTGTAACCAAATAAACCCTTTCCTCCTCAATTGCTTTAGTCATGGGGTTTTAAATCACAGCAATAGCAACCATAACTAAAACAGAGAGAAATGTAATCTTTTGATTGTGCTGGAATATGAAATGTTGTCATTTACAAGTCTTATAAAACATCTCTATTAATAATCATTTTTTTAAAAGTTCCCATTTCAATATATAAATAATATATTTGTTTTTTGTTGCTGCATAAACTATAATCTCTTCCTAGGATGAGTCAGCTAAGCTACCCAGCTGAGGATTGCAAAAAGGTTCTCTCTATGGTGTCAAATGAGAAAGACCCCCATAGAGCCATATATATGAATGTTTTGCCAAAAGTTGGTGGAACTGTTTGGAAACGATTAAGGGATGTGGCATGGCTGGGGGAGGTGTGTCATTAGGGTCGTTCTTTAGGTCTCAAAAGCCTACTCTATTCCAAGTGAGCCCTTTCTGCCTCATCCTTGTGGGACACAATGTAAGTTCTAATTTACTGTACCAGTGCCACGACTGCATATCGGACGCCATCTTCCCCACTATGATGTTCATGGATTCTAACCTTCTAGAACTGTAAGTCATAAATTAAACTCTTCTATTAGTTACCTAGGTTGTGATGTTTTGTCAAAGTGGTAGAAAGGTAACAAAAAATAATCTCAAATGATAAATTCATAGGGAAAATACTTCTCTGGTAAGGGAATGTTCTAGCCGATTCCATCAGCTTGTATATCACCACAGATGTCAGAGGAACTGATTAGTAGTCTTGCCTCGCCTGCAATGAACAATGCAATGGACTGCCCACTTTAAAATATAGATATATATTCTTTGTCATTATGGGGACCAGGATCATGGTATCATTTTGTTATAGTGTTGGTTATCCAGAGGCCTCTTATCACCTTGTGGGTGCTTGTACTCCCATGTCTTTACATACTCTCCTTCATCTCATTGTCCATCCACAGTTCCTCTCCTTTTAGAGTTATTCATTGGGTTACAATGTTCTAATGATGTCATTGTAAAAACAGTCACCTTTAAGGACGGCATATCTGTAATGCAGCTACTCTCACTGGTTGGGAGGCTGGGACATCATTCAGAGATAACACTAAAAGAGGATATGTATTTGTTTAGCTCATGCGATACTGACAGTAGATATATACAGTGTTCATTAGTTCTTAGATCAGAAAGAGTCTGGACTGAAGGGGTTAGAAATCAGAGTAGGCTTTTTAGCAACAGCAGCATCACAAACACTAGGAAGTTCTCCCCGCTGAATGCCAATTTCCCCCTATCTGCCAGTGAAAATTACTGATGGACTTATCCAAGGATTTAATTCTGAGCAGACATAGGAGGCTCAGTTGCAATTAATATGTCACAGAACATGACCTTTGACCATCACAATGTACTCTTCGCACATAGAATAAGTTTTACTTGAAAAACAGTTTAGACAATATTCCCACAGAGCAGTGATTTTTAATGTGCATTTTAAAATTAGTGTGTAGGCATTGTACAAGTCAGTGGGTTTTGTTATAACCTTTGTGTGGGGAGGGGAGGATACCAAACTTTATTTACTTAAATGAATTAGGATGAATTCATGAACTTAAGACAATGTTTTGGTTCAAATGATAGAAAAGTTAAAATTCCCAACAATTAGTCACTGATGTAGTACCCAATGAAGTCGCTCTGTGGCTTAAGGGAAATCAGTTTAGCGCTTGTTACCATTGTATTTGGGCAGTGTTTGCCATACCAGATTCAGGGGCTCCCATTTATGTGACTTGGTTTTGGGGCCGTTCATTTCTGTGATGGATTGCATCAGCTTATTCAAGCAATGAGTCTCAATTAAATCACATAAATGGGGTCATTTTTGTCAGGGGCCGGTCTGAGCAATTCCAGAAATGTGTGGTGTATACTCTTTTTCCAAGTGCAGTGCACACTGCAGTGCATTTAGCATGCTGTTACTGTCATTACTGACTGGTTTCATGTATCTCCAGTGGGAAGATTTGACCCCCACCCCCACTGGTGCTGCAGCTGAGTCAGTTTCTCAGCATGTTCACCATTCCTAATCTGATTGGGTAAGACAGAATTTGACAAAGTTCTTCAATGCCTCATCAGACAAGTCGAAGCGGGAATAAATGGACAGAGAGGCACTGGCTTCAGGTTGAGCTGGCTGCTCATGGCAGCCTCCAAGACTCCTGGTAGCTGTTCTTGTGCCCCTGTGGGGGAAATGTGGTGGTCACTTGTGGAATGTTTGGTTGTGGTGTGGGAGTGGGAGTTTGATCGGCTCATGGAGGGTTCTGACTTGGGATAGCCTTCTGGGGTTGGAGGCGTGGAGGGGCAGGTTCTGTTCAAGCAGTGTTGAAGCAAGATAGGGTGGCTCTCAGTGGAAATTGTCCTGTGTCATGGCATTTTCATTTTTATAAAAAGATTGATGGTTGATTTACTTTCTCTCCCTCTTCCCTTCCCTCTTCCTCTTCCTCTTTTTCTCTCTCCCTCTCCCCCTCCCTCCCTCTCTCTTTTTTTCTCTCTCTCTCTCTCTCCCTCCCCCCCCCCTCTCTCTCTCTCTCTCCCTCTCTCTCTCCCTCTCTCTCTCTCCCTGTGTGTTTATATACACCACATAATTGCAAGTGAGTATGGAATGGAGAAGAGGGCAGTGGTTTCCATAGAACTAGAGTTGCAGATGGATGTTAGCTGCCATGTGGGTGTTGAGAACCAAATCTGTCTCCTCTGTGAGAGAGTAGCAATTCTCCCTGACTGCTGAGCCATCTCTCTAGCCCCTCATTAAAATAGTTTCATATATAAGTGTCATTAACTTTGATCACATGCGATCCATACACTACCCTCTCTTGTACCCTCCCTCTACTCCTATTCATCTTACTTCTCACAAATAGTCTTTCTTAATTTTAATCTAGTATTGACACAAAACACAGCTCTCAATTCCAAGAGAATATGTGACCCAAGATAAACAAATTCAGTTTGTGCCCAATACATGTTCCAGTGTGGAGCAGATGAAGGTTTTAGAATCACAAACTGAAGGAAAGTCATACATAAAAGAAAATTTCAATTATATTGATAAAAATACCAGGGAAATGGGTCATAGCAAATAAAAAGATCTCTGTTGTAGCCTTCAGATAGTATTTGGCAATATTTTTAGTTTTGGGTTTGTGGAAGCTAATGGTTAAGTTAAGGCATCTCAACAAGTTTTACCTAATACTCACAGTGAAGCTAGATCACACCCAGAGATAAGAAATAAATAACTCTAAAGAAGGCAAAAGATCATCCAAGAAAATCTGATTCTAAATCTGCAACCTCCAGATTCTAACACTGCAATTCTCCACTTTTAAGAATCAACTTTTAACTAGGTTTTTGGTGTGGTTGTTTTTGGTTGTGTTTTTTGTCATCGTTTATTTTGGTTTTTGTTTGTTTGTTTGTTTGTTTCCTGAAAATTTAAGTTCACGCTTGCTTTGATATATTAAAGAAAACATCGAATGTTTATTCTTCTGATTCTGGTTTATTTTGCTTAGCATGTTAAACTGCTACTCATTTTTCTGCAAATGACATTGAAAATCCATTGTTTGTTTGAGTGTGTGTGTGTGTGTGTGTGTATACTATGTTTGAGTATGTGTGTGTGTATGCTATGTTTGAGTGTGTGTGTTTGTATACTATGTTTGAGTGTGTGTGTGTGTGTATACTATGTTTGAGTGTGTGTGTATGTGCATACTATGTTTGAGTGTGTGTGTGTGTGTATACTATGTTTGAGTGTGTGTGTTCTATGTTTGAGTGTGTGTGTGTGTGTACTATGTTTGAATGTGTGTGTGTGTGTGTGTACTATGTTTGAGTGTGTGTGTGTACTATGTTTGAGTGTGTGTATGTATACTATGTTTGAATGTGTGTGTGTATACTATGTTTGAGTGTGTGTGTGTGTGTGTGTGTACTATGTTTTCTTTATCCACTCATCTACTGATGTGAATATAGAATTATTTTATAACTTGTCAATAGCTTTTCAGTAAAAGTGTGTGTGTGTGTGTGTGTGTTCATAGGTAGGTGTTTCTGTTTTGCTAATGCAGGTGCCTTCAGCAGTAAGCCCAAATAAGCTACACCTGGATCATATAGAGCAGTGATTGCCTACCCCACCAACCACTAGGTCACATGTTCTCTAGAGGTATAATTTAATGATTGATATCTTTTAAAAACTCCTCAGAGGTTTCTAATACGCAACTATAAACTAAGAAACATTTCCACAGAGAAAATGTAATGAAGAAATGTAAAGAATATCTTTCCTAAAGATGAGAGAAAAGGAATTCCTCATGACTTCTATGCCTAAACATTATCATTCTGGCAAACAGATATTCTGTAATGAAAGGATTCAGATTCTGAGCAGACTCCCAGGTGTGATGCAAGAAATAGAGTTATGTAGCATGGTCTCCATTTATATCAGTGTTACCTTGAGAACAAAGACTTAACCAATATCCTTGGATAGTATGTATTATAATCATGGAACACAATAACTATAAATAGTATTCAGTTTTCTTATATGGAAGATGTTACACAAATCTAGATCTTTCTCAGCCCACTTGAAATAAAAGTAGTTTAGTTAGCTGTTAGTAGTTAGTAGTTTAGTAGTTTTTCCAGCTAATTGGACGTTGAATATAAAGCCTCATACATGCTAGGCAAGTTACTTGCTACTAAGTTACTAATATAGGCTCAACCCTTTCAGATCTTTAACACTGGGTCTTGATGAGGCAACCACGCTGGCCTGGATTTCACTCTGCAGCAAAGGAAGACCTCGAACTTGAAATCTTCTAAAACATATCCCATATAGCAGAGATTTCAGGTATATGTCAATTGCCCCATCTTAATGTTTCTTCTCTCAATCAAATATGATCTTCTGGAGGAGAGTACTGTGTTTGTCCTAATCACCATTGCTTCTGGAATCTGACACTTCATCAAAAACATATCTTAGCCTTAATTTAGTTTAGCAAGTACTTAAACCTTTGCAAAGCTTATACAAAATAAATTACATAATCCATTCACCATAGCCCACATGGATACTGTTACCATGCATGTCATATTAACATATTATAGCTCCCAATACCCACTAATTATGGGAACTGTGTATGAGAATCCACATATATTTTATTAGAATACTCTCTAAGCTATTAAAGGACTTGACACACATAATCATACATGCTTTGAGACAATGAACACCCTTAATAAGATCTAGGAATCAATCCCTATCAAAACATACTTAGATCTATGTCGAAAGATGAGGAGTTCATTCAAAGCAGAAAAAAACACTTCTATTAAAAAGAATAGTTTCACAAAAGCAGATATTTGTATTACTCACTGTTATTCCCCTACCAGGGTTGTATCAGAGATTGTAGCTTGGGTATGATATTCTTGATGTTTAATGGTATTTGGGATCAAACCCAAAGCCTCATGTACACTATGAAATTGTTCTACCATTAAGCTTTACTTAAGCCAGAGACTGAGAAAAAAGACAGGACTTAACATTTTGGCTGGAAGTGAATGTTTGAACTCAGCCACAGATCAAAGGAGATTGCTAAGGTGCTCTCAGCCTGGGAATCATGACTCAAACTGTATTTCTGAAGGATTATTTTGGGAAACCTAACACTGGAAGCAAGAGTCAGTAGATATAGGCAGATCCTAGGGCTCATGGCCAGCCAGCCCAGCTGAGTCAGAGAGTTTCGGGCCAGTAAGAAAGTCTCTGTCAATATACAAGGTTGGTGACTCCTGGGGAACTGTACCTGAGATTAAAACGTCCTCCTTCCTCTGCCTCTGCATGCCATCTCACACTCCTCTGCACATGCACGCACATACATGAACACCCTTATTCATTCACACACTAACTCATTCAGAAGAATTTCCATTGAGCCACTAGTGATCACTTGACAATACAAAATACTCCTGACCCTGCCTTCTTCACCTTGTCCTGGTCCATACCTTCAGTATATCTTCTCTCCCAATCCATCTAAACTGCTGTCTAATGACATTTTCTAAACTGAAGTCCAAATTGTGCAGCGTTGCCTGATACACCTATTGATTCAACAGATATCAGAACATTCTTTGTGAGACTTCTAAATCAGGAGATATATGAAAGCTGCCTGCCGGCCTAGAGGCCAGTGTGTTTTAAGGAAGGCACTTAAATAAATAGTCAATGTAAAACTCGTGTTGATATCAAAATAGAGGGAAGTCCTGGTTTCTAAGGTAGCACAGTAGGAGCAGATAAATAAGGAGGTCACTGCGGGAGTAGATGTGCTAAGGAGAGATGATCTATAGCTGCCTGTGGAAGATAAGGAGATCGACGAAAATTGAATCCAGCAACCGTTATCCTCAGAGCCAGCTTTACTGACAAGTGAGAAACACAACACATTTAAGACACCTTAAGAGGCTGACAGACTGGGTGAGGATAAATGAAAGGATCTCTGGAAACAATCAGGTGGCAGGTCATACATGGTCCTGTGGCCTTAGCTCAAGAAGTTTGGATTTTTTATCCTGGGGGCTATGGGAAGAAGAACTGAAGAAAGGTATAGCATGATGTAAGCAGGATTGCCATGCAGAAACTACTTACCTTCTGACAGATTAATATTATGGAATTCTCGGACAGTGTGGATTATCTCCACAAGAATTTGATCACACTGTTGTGTCAGATGAATTCCAGGGCCAGCGTTCTGTATGCTGTTGCATTTTGGGTTTTACTTGCCTCAGCCACATTCTGTCCTATGCATCCTGGATTCCAATAGTCATCAGTCATAGTTTTTCCGCTGCTTTAGAAGCCTCATTCTCCTATTCACCTGTTCATTGTACTTAAGGTCATTCCTTGGTCAGATCTGCTTCTGTGGCCTAACACGTCTCCAGAAGGTAGTGGAAACTCTACAAACATTTTAAAGAGCCCTACAACATTGGAGATTGTTAAAATAGTTCAGGAATTTTATGGGTAAAATAGCATCATCATTTTACATTAGCAATCTTTCTGTTTCAATTTCCTGAATGCTAGGGATTCAGGTATGAGTTGCTATAGTCATTGGCAAAGGAACATTTTAACTTTAATTATTGCCCAAACTATGTCAGTGTCCAAAATCCAAAATAGTTTTGAGGATTTAATTCTTATGCTTAACCTTTGAAAACTGGCCTCAGTGAGCTAGTGGTGATTTAGTTGCCACTGGACAGATAAATGTCTTTGGATCCTATCATTGATAGATGTGTCAGAAATGATGCCAATTTGGATAAATGTCAAAAGTAAATTCATGGAGTGTATGCACATTTCTGATTCTACTATAATCATTCCCAGATGGAAGCCAGGGTCTTCTGTCAGCTCCTGATATTACAAAAGTATTATTTTCCAGTATCTTGTTAGGTACTAATATGACATAGGAAATTATAACAAGACTATAACTGTTTGACCTTTTAAAATGTTAGTTGAGATTCAAGGAGATTAAAAAGGAACTTTAAAATATAAGGGCACATTTGAGGTGTTATGAGGAAATGGTTTATCAGTGGGTTTTATGGAAAAACAAACAAGACTTTCCAAAACCAGAGCTTACTTTTTCATGCTGTGAAAATTCACCCTGTCCAATAAGATGGGGGTGTGGCACCTATACTACAACGTTGAATAAATCATGAGTTACAGAAAAGTGAGAAACCTCAATGGCATCCAACCTATGTGGAAATAAATAAGAGAAACAAAGTAACAAATAAGTTGATTCTGGTAGAACAATGCACATACTCATAAATCTCCTAATAAAATGAATGTAATATGTTAATTGTAATTATTGTTTTAGAATTTGAATACAAATATGAAATAGTTGGTAATTAAGTTCTTTGGAAGATGAACCCATATCTCTAGGCTGTGTTTTGTGCAGTGTAAAGCAAAAAATCTAATAGGTACTTTCTGCTTTGTCTATTATAATGCCTTGTGAGAGTTTCCTTTATCATAACACATTACAACTGAAGTAAGTCTATCATTTTATTGTGATTATTATTATTACGTTTCCCTTTGTATTATTTAAAATGCATAAGAGTATGATGTCAAAATTTTCATTAATATATTTATTTACTCACTTTATATCCAGATCACAGCCCCCTCCCTCCCTCCTCTCCTCCCACTCCACTTCCCCTGACTCCCTACTCCTCCTCAGAGAAGGAAACCATCATCAACACCTACACCAACAACACCAACACCAACAAAAACAACACCTCACCCTGGCTCATCAAGCTGTATCAGGACTAAATGCTCCCTCTCTTACTGAGTCCAGACAAGGCAGCCCAGCTGGGGGAAAGGGTTCAAAAGTAGGCAACAGAATGAGAGACAGCCACCGTTCCAGTTGTTAGGAGACCCTCATAAAGACCAAGCTATACTTTTGCTACATATTCATAGGGAGCCTAGGTCCAGACCCCCTATTTGGTTGGTGGTTCAGTCTTTGTGAACCCCCATGGGCCCAGGTTAACCGGCTCTGTAGGTCTTCTTGTGGTGTCCTTGACCTCTCTGGCTCAATCATACATCCATAGACACTTCCACAAGACTCCCTGAGCTCCCTCTAATATTTGGCTGTGGGTCTCTGCATCTGTTTCCATCAGCTTCTGGATGAAGCCCCTCAGATGACTCCTGTCTGCAAGCATAGCAGAATATCATTAATGTCAGGGATTGGCTCTCTCCCATGGGGTGGCTCCACCATACCACAAGGATGCCTGCTCATCTATGCTCACAGCAGCTTTATGCATAATAGCCAGAAACTAGAAACAACCCAGATGTCCCTTAACTGAATAGAGGATAAAGAAAAATGTGCATTTACACAATGGAATACTACTAAGCTATTAAAAGCAAGGACATCATGCAATTTTCAGGCAAATGGATGGAAGTGGAAAATATCATCCTGAGTAAGATAACCCAGATCCAGAAAGGCACACAGGATATGCACTCCCTTATTAGTAGACATTAGCCATAAAGTATAGACAGGATAATCATTCTACCACCCGCAGACCCCCCACCCCCCCCCAAAAAATACTAAGAAATAAGGAAGGCCCAAGGGAGAATGCATGCATCTCACTGAGAAAAAAATAGACATTGGAAATAGATGGAGAGAAGAAGATAGAAAGTTTGTAGTCACATTTTATCTGGAGAAACCAGGTGAAATACATTTGATTTTACTGTCCAGTTTTTTATACAATGTTCCTCTGTGAGGTAATTTTTTTCATGTGATAATTTTGACATATTTTTTGTCTCACTTTCTGTCTTCAGGGACTTTGCAAAGAGAAGAGAATTTATTTTGTGCAAAAGTGCAGGCTTGAAATTATATTAGTGCTTATGATTATAAGCCATGAGCTCTTTGTCTCTTCTCCTGCCCCAGTACTGAGATACTCTGCTGAAACAAACTCTCCCTCCTCAGGCTGGATACTAAAAACAATCCATTCAAAATATTTTCAGGGAGAAGCATTTAACTGACTTCTGGAAGAGACAGAGGTTTTCATCCCTGCTGTGTAATATGTACCATCCTTCCCCTGATGGGTCATACAGTGCAGCCAAATCTCATCTGTGAGATTTCCCGAGAGGCTGGGGTATGCCAATGTCTTCTAAAAGAATCAATGCATCTAATCTAGGACACACTTTTCACTTTCAATAATCTGTCCCAGCAGTGAAGCCAGGGTTAGGCTGAAGAAACTTACTGTATTTATTGGTCCAAAATGAAATTATTCACTCAGACCATTATAAAAGCAATAGTAATTTGGGGTCCATGATAAACACAATACCTCAGCCCCTAACAGTGGAATTGAGTTTTAATTTTAAAAACTATTAGCTACTGGGTGTCAGGGCTTTATTTTATGGAAAAACATCACTTAGAAATAATCTATCTTTGATAGGAAACTTATCCATTGCAAAAGGTACAGAGCAGCTCAGAGATTTCTGGGAATTGAAGTAGAAGTAGACTCCAGCATTTGTAGTCTGTGTATACCACATTATTTGGATATCATTTAAGAATATCATCTTAGCTATGCTCACAGCCTTTTTCTATACATGGTAAGAATATAGTTAACCCGATCAAAAATGAGCTATATGTCAAAGGAAGAAACATACGTAGCTAATAAATAAATGTTTTGAAGTACTAAATGTCATTACACACCAAGGAAATACAAATGAAACTACTTTAAGATCTCATACTAACCCAGACAGAGTGACTATTATCAAGAAAACAAATTCAGTGAGGATGTGAGGAGAGAGGAATGCTTGTTGATTCATGGGATCATGCTAGAATTTTGTCTATGCCCCTCCCTACAGCTACCAGGCAACAGCCAGGTAGGCCTGGTCTACTATAAAGAGGACTGCTCAGCCCCTCCTCTGTTACCTCTTTTGCCTCTCTTCCCTCTCTCACCCTCTCTCTTGCCCCCTCTTGGCCTCCCCTCCCATCCCCCATCTCTCCATGTGGCCTCTGCTTCTCTTTCTGCCTTTCTCTGCCTCTACTACTCCACTTAACTTTTATCCCCATGCCCCGAATGAACTCTATTCTATACTAGGCCAGTGTATGTCTGGTGCCTAGGGGGAAGGGATGCCTTGGCATGGGCCCACTGAGACATCCCCTTCCCCCACACTGCTACAGAACATATTCTCTTAACTTCTTTCTCTTTTTATAACCACAACAATGAGGGGTGTAAAGTAGTCCAGCCAACATGAAATTATGTGGAGGTTTATCAAAAATTATAGAAATAGAACTACCATCACCCAGCTATTGGACTTATACCACTCTTGGGCCTGTATCCAAAGGACCAGATACCTTCCTATAGAGATACTTGCTCCTCTGAGTTCATTATTGCCTTGGTAGCAATAGCTATGGAATAGGGGAATAGGATTAGCAGGTTATACATCCACAGATGAAGGGATAATGTTATATGATATGGATGCATACTGAATTGTATTCAGCTGTAACAAAAATTAAATGGTAAAACCTACAGATAAATTAATGGAACTGAAAGTGTTAGACCAATTGAGGTAACCAAGACCCAGAACTACAAGCACCACATGGTATCTCTCCTATGCTAGCTATAGATCTTTACATTTCTAAATGGATATGCCTATTGCAATCATGAAACTAGAAAGAGTTTACTGTGGGATGATAGGGTTACTGGGGGATGTCACTATTTAAATATAAACTTCAGTTACAGCATAAATTTCCTTTTGAAAATATTCATTTTATATGTGCATGGCAGGCATGTGGGGTCAGGAAACATTCCCAGACCCTTTGGAATGGGAATTTTAAATGGTATGAGCTGCCAAGTATGTGCTGGGAACAGAGCTTACATGCTCTGCAAAAACAAGTGCTCTTTGGTATCAACTCATGTCTTTAGAACCTGTAAAACTTTCTAATCAGAAATTTCATACATAATGTAGAATATATACTTTTTTATTTTTAGTGTTTCATCACTTGTGTAGGTTATAGTTTTCAGCTGTCCCCTCAGGCATTTATGGTTCTAACATGTTTTGCATCGTGAGAATCATGGGGGAGATGGGGCAGGTCCATGTGCTTTAGTTTCTGATGCTGACATACAAACAGAAGGGTGTAACTTTCAAATTAATATTATAGTGCTGAGAAATAGTGTTAAGGTTTCTTTTTAAGAAATAACTTTAAATTTTAATGGCATATTCAAGAAAGTAATGTTCATGCCTCTTAATAAGTGATTGAGGATATTCAGGGATGAATTACTGGACACATTGTAGATTTCACACGTATGCAAGTGGTAGTGATTACATTCCTCAGAGCAATGAAAAATTCTGTGCAGGAGGCATATGGTTTGACTAAAGCTATCACACGCTCCTATTTTTTTCCCCCACAACATTTATAGATGTGTCTCAACAACATCCCATCCTCAGCCCCCACAAACACCTGTTTTTCCTTTTAGTGACTCCATAATACCAAAGAAACAACTCCATAAATTACTGTGGATATTTCAGGATAGAAATGAGATGAAAGCACCTTTGAAAGGACAGAAGTATTTAGACTAGCCTCTAAGCAAATGAGCTATTCTTTCTACAGCCATAATAGCTTTTCCAGTTCTTGATCAGTGTCTCATGAAAAGGAAAAACACAAAAATTAGTCCTAAAATTTTAAACCCATCATGAAAATTTTCTGTCTGTTTGTTAAAGGCTTCCAGGTTCATAATCAACACTAAAATATTTCATGAGTGTGTCCTAGAGTAGACAACTTCTTTGCTGTTAATATAGTTTTTATATAAAATGATCCTCTACAGCTCTTAAGTTCAAAATCGATTCTCTGTAGTTGGCATAACCTGAGGATGCTATGGAAACATTTGGACATAGGTAGCCAATGCAGGACCATAGCAAAACAGCTGGAAGGTTATACATCAGAGTTTGTTGGTTCACTTCTAGGCTCAGATTTCTATTTCCTGATCCATTGATATGTGTTCAATTTTCTCATGTTCCCACTGATGTAACCATAAGGCAATGCCCTCACTATATCCAAGATAGGTTATAGTCCCTGAACTATATAATCCAGAATAAGTACTTATTCCTTTAAGTAGTTTCTGCAAGGCTATCTAAAATAGCCATAGGTTTACAAATGAAGGAAGTTGGGCCCTGTGATAAACATGACTATATGGTATACGTATCTTTGGAACTAGTTTGTGGAGTAGAATGCATTAGGTTTTGATGATTCAGTCAGGAGAAGCTCCCAAAGTGTAGTAAGAATACAACTCTCACGGAAGTTAAGAAGACCAAAATGCATAGAAAAGATGACAGTGCTCTGAGGTTTTAAAGAGGACCAAGGGACTCATTAGAAATTTGCCTCCAAGTCATTCATGCTATATTCTACCAAAGAATCTGGCTACATTGTGTCTGAATACTGAATATCTGAATAAAGGTGAATTTAAAAGAAATGTATTAATTTATTTGGCAGGAGGAAATTCAATCTAGTATAGCAACTGATCTGTAGCCTCATTATGCTCACTAAATAGTAGATGTATTTATAGAAAGATTCCATAAAAGAAAACAGACCAGAAAAGCAAGGAGATGTGCATTTGAGCAAGGGAGTAGCCTGAACAGATTTAGAATGTACAAAGCGACTGTGAACAAAATATCTGTGGACAAAGTGGAGGTAAATGATAACGATATTAAAAAAAAATATGGAGAAAGCTTGGGCTTCACACTCTGTCACTACAAAAGGTGCCTTATGGAAAACAGTCCACGCACTGAAGACTCCAGTGTGTAAAACTAAACTCTTGCTTGAGAACTTTGATTTTGGAATGAGAATGGTTGAACAATAAGAATACAGATATCTTATACAGGACTATGCATGGAACTGTTTTTATCCAATTCAACTAATGAGGCAGAAAACATTCATTCTAGCTTGGTTCCAAAGAGCTGAGACTCCATCTTGAGCTGACTGCAGAACTTGGTATAGTTTACATGGTGTTGATCATGTCAGTTGCAAGACAGAATCGCAAGTCCTGAATGTTGGTGATGCAGATGTTTTTCCTGTGTATTTTCTGCCTTGCTTGGGCTCAGCCTTTCCTCATTTTCTTCCCATTCCTCACTTTGGAATAGAAGTGTTTATCCTGTGCTATCATATACTGGTTTTTTTAAATACAGGCTCAAAATTAAGCAAGTGCCTGGAATCTTGTAAGAGACATAGTAGAGTTTGGAATCACTTGGAACTGCACTGCACTGAAGACTCTTGAGGTCAGACTGAATGTATTTGGCATTCAGATAGCCACGAGCCTATGGCAGTCAAAAAATGGAAAGTTGGGGTTTATATAGATATCTGTCTTCTCCTGATTTTTCCTTATCTGGTGGCACTGTTTTGGAAAGCTGTGGATCCTTTTGAATGAAGGTCTACCTGCAGAATAGGTCCAAAAAGAGTCCTGGGGATACAAATTGGTTTTTCTTCCATTATCAGATCTCTGGTTCCTGTTCCATGGAGATGTATCCATTCTCTTCATTGGATTGGTTATGGTTATTAGCCATTCCTTCCACTATACCTTCCCTACCATGATGGACTACATCCCCTGAGAAACAAGCCAGAATAAAATCCTTCCCTTAAACTGTTATTGCATTCTGTCACAGCAATAAGAAAGTAACAAATTTACATGCAGTAAGTGTGATACTCTCTTATTAGGAATCTTTTCAGAAAATGGAATCCTTAAGACTCTACTGAGCAAGGTTCCTGGCAACTGGCTCTTGAGATCTAGAAAATAAAACTAAAGATATAGAGCATAAGATATAGATAAAGATATAGATAAAGATATAGCATAACGATATATATAAAGATATAAAAGATATAAAGATATAGATAAAGATATAGCATAAAGATATATATATAAAGATATATATAAAGATAAGATATAGATAAAGATATAGATAAAGATAAAGCATAAAGATATGGAGTCTAAGCAAAGACTCGAAGGTGGTAATACTCTATGAGCATCGATATTAGAGTACCCCATCTTGCACGTGGCAGCAACTATCAAGGCTTCAGTACTAAAGTTTCAGCATCCCAGGAGACCACAATGCAAACTTCAAAGGTTCCAGAATTCAGTGATTTTAGTGTAAAATTTTAGCAGTAAAATTACCTCGCCAGACATGTTAACTATTCACGGTCCCTAAAGACAACTATGGCTTTACTATTAAATGACTAAAGCACCTGATTGCATCTGATGTAATTGTTGCAGCAATTTTCTAGATCCTGATGCTGACAACCAATGACTTGGCGTTCCTCATCCATCTGTTGTTTCTTCGCTCCAAGTGGTATAAACATAGGTGCACTGTGAGCATAAGTTTTATCAATTAATCTTCATCTACAAATAGGATCTTTTGAACCAGAATTTAGGGTTTATGGGATGTTTCAGTGGGCAACTTGTTTGCCCCACAGCATGAGGACCTAACTTTGAATCCCCAGAAACCATGTAAATGCTGAATGCTGTAACATAGAGTTCCTACTGAAGGATGAACATTGAAGGCAGAGACAGGTTGCTGGTGGGCAAACTTGTCCATTGTATGCAGCAGAGATAAAAAACAGAAACAAAGACAAAACAACAACAAAAACTCATATCAGACAAGGTGGAAGGTAAGAAATGACCCATGTACATGTACTGTTATTTCATGTGTCTGTATTCACCTGAGAAACACAAAAGACAAAGGATGCAATCTCTCTCTCATATGCACATATACACTTGCATTCACACATACACATGCCACACATACACACACATACACACATACACACACATACACAGAGAGAAGACATACACAGATAAAGAGAGAGAAGAGCAAATGTGTGGGTTGGGAATTTAAATTTCAGCATTGTAATTGTGATGATGCTTCTTCTAATTTGGGAATTAACATGAAGATGATTATCATGGTCCCCAGGCATCACAAACAAAGTAAGAGAAATTGTTGTGTTAATAATAAATGAAAAGATTAACATGGAAATAATCAAATGGAGTGTTCTGTACGAATTGTCAAAGAACTTGCTTCAGGCATAGTGAAAAAACACAATATGAAAATGCATATAGAAACTAACCATACAAGTTAATTTGTATGAGAACCTACAAAGAACCTGTAAGCCAGTCCGCTTTCATCTACCTAACTACCACTAGTGCAGCCTCAAATATAGACATCACATTAGCAGAGGCATGCATATACATAATTCTACAATTTTCCACCAAGAAAATTACTATTCCTGGTGTGGCTATTTCACCTAAAATGTGGGAAAAAATGCCTTTTGTACTTTATGCTGTGGATCAGATTGTCATGTCAGATCAGCAACTATTCTTTCAGCAGTATGTCAAGTGAAAAATTGAGTCTCCATAGCAGCCCTATTTATAATTGCCAGATGCTGGAAAGAACCCAGGTATCCCTCAACAGAAGAGTGGATACAAAAAATGTGGTATATCTACACAATGGAGTACTATTCAGCCATTAGAAACAATGAATTCATGAAATTCTTAGGCAAATGGATGGAGCTAGAGAACATCATACTAAGTGAGGTAACCCAGACTCAAAAGGTGAATCATGGTATGCACTCACTAATAAGTGGTTATTAACCTAGAAAACTGGAATACCCAAAACATAATCCACACATCAAATGAGATACAAGAAGAAAGCAGGAGTGGTCCCTGGTTCTGGAAAGACTCAGTGAAACAGTATTTGGCAAAACCAGAACGGGGAACTGGGAAGGGGTGGGAGGGAGGACAGGGGAAGAGAAGGGGGCTTACGGGACTTTCGGGGAGTGGGGGGGGGGCTAGAAAAGGGGAAATCATTTGAAATGTAAATAAATTATATCAAATAAAAAAAAAAAAAGAAAAGAAAAATTGAGTCTCAGAAACAAAATGTTCTATCTACCTCTGGAGATATTTGAGTTGGAAAAATAATTTCAAGATTGCTTGATTTCCATGAAGATTTCAGTTAAGCTACAGAAAACTTAAGAAACCTTTGATCTTACCCTAAGCTTACTCTGTCTGTACATCTACATATTTGAGACACAAACAGAAATTCTTTTAGTTAACTTTAATCAGCCTAGGGTTGAACCTCAACCGCAAAGACCATAACAATTAAGTACCATGCATCTTTTCTAATGGAGTAATATGACTAAAAAAGAATGTGACTTCATTGCCTATTACATGGTTCTCCTGTAGTAAAAACTCTGGGGGAGTGTTCACTTTCTTCAAAATCTGTAGGAGCATTTCACAATATTTTCCTTTGTATAACCAAGTGTTTAGTCTGGCCAAATTATGTCTGCAAGGTGGATGTTGTTTCTGGTCAAAGAAATCATATTAATATGTTGAATCTTCATGAAATTACTATCTAAAAAGCATATTGGAAGAAGAATGAATGCCCAATGTGCCAATGAGAAAGGGGGAAGGGTTAAAGAATAACATCATTTTAATACTATTGGCTTTTTAAAAACTTGTTTGGTTATACTTAAATAGTCATACAAGGTTAGAAAAATGAATGGATCCCTGTGTTCTATAGAATGCTAAGGAGCTTGAGACAAAGCTCACAGTACAAGAAAAGACTTTTTGTGTTGCAAATAATAGTATTTCAGATACTTTAAGCAAACCAAATGTCATCAGAAAAGGGGTATTCAAAATTCAGAAGCAAATAACCATTTAAAATCAAACTGAATTCAAATGTTCACAGTACCTCAGTGCTTTCAAGCAACTTACTATGATTAAAAAAGAACAAAAACTAAAAGACAAAACAAATAAATAAAAAACAAAGAAAACAAAAACCAGCTTAGCTTAGAGTGGCATCTGATATGTTTCAGTTAACATTTTAGAATCTGATGCCCTGTGTTCTACTTAAGACTGACAGGCAACTCTTCTACCAGAACAAGTTTGCCTATGAAAAGCAAATCCATGGCTTTGAGGAGCTGTAAGATAATTCCACAATTTGAAAACCCACTGTGGTCAGTAAGTAATATCCCAAGAAACTCTCACTCCGATGTTTTTGCTGAAAAAATATTTAATTTGGTAGTATCACACAGGCGAATACTAGGTTGAAATACAAGTGATGCCTTTTAAAATCCAAGCTATAACTCACAGTAAACTGTATACTTAATGGCATTTTTTAAGTCAATATATATATATATATTATATATATTAAGCATTTTTCCAAGCATGCCTGTACTTTAAAAATAAATATTAGGAATAAATAGCAATAGAATAAAATTTAATGTAAGAATACTTATAACTTAAAAAGAAATATGTAGCAGCATCTTTTAATTAATCCTATGGAATTAATGCTTTCCACTTTAAGAATCTCACATTTGGCTGGGCAGTGGTGGCACATGCCTTTAATCCCAGAACTTGGGAGGCAGAGGCAGGTAGGCAGATTTCTGAGTTCAAGGTCAGCCTGGTCTACAGAGTGAGTTCCAGGACATCCAGGGCCATACAGAGAACCCTGTCTCAGAAAAAAAAAAAAAGAAGAAGAAGAAGAAGAAGAAGAAGAAGAAGAAGAAGAAGAAGAAGAAGAAGAAGAAGAAGAAGAAGAAGAAGAAGAAGAAGTTGTTCACATTTGTGCTTTATAATACAAGGCCAAATAGCCTACAGATATATATTTCTAGATGAGTCTCTAAAAAGTTAAAAGTAAGCCATTCTATCCAAGTGACAAAAATTAAGAAAAATATTTTCATATGCATTAATTATTCCCAGCATTTTTATTATTAATTGTCAGCATTAACTAATAATTTTTAGCATAAATGGCAGTGTTAGTGTA
Organism: Apodemus sylvaticus; assembly: GCF_947179515.1. Classification (NCBI taxonomy): domain Eukaryota; kingdom Metazoa; phylum Chordata; class Mammalia; order Rodentia; family Muridae; genus Apodemus; species Apodemus sylvaticus. Next base: position 27,557,734 of record NC_067489.1, read on the forward strand.
ATACATAACTAGTACAAAATAATATAACTTTTAAATGTGTACCTACTTTATTAAGTGTGAGGTTAGAACATACTTGAATCTAATTCTTTTTTATCCGTTATTTGCTTGTTATAGATAGATTCTAAGAATTTGGTCATTTTGCTTGATTAAAACAGAACTACAAAACCAGGCTTGAAGGGAAAGAAGGCATATCTACCAGCTTTCATGATGCTGATAAACAAATCACATATTTGTTAATGGCTTAGAAGCATCAAGGCTCACCCTATATATGCCTAGCCCAGTTTGCCTTTGCCTGCCTTTCCGTTCTTACTCATCTTCACTCAGGAAAACCAGAATGAAGCAGCTCATATTTCAGCCACACAATTCTGATCCTGACTAAGAAAAAAAATCAAGCTTCTCTTGGGTATAGCATAAGTCCTTGCTGCTGTCACTTTATTGGCCATGTGAGTCACCTTATAATAGACATGCAATGTATAAACTTCCAGAAAGAGATGGTTCTTGGGAAAAGTCACAATTTCTTAAACTTTACTCTCAATTTCAAGTGTTGGCTTCCTTCCTAAGTGTACTCTCAGTGTACACTTAGCCCCTTTCCAAAGTAAACATCATCTTCCCTAGTAATGTTTTTGTGTCTGTGTTCTAAGGATGAGTTAAAAGTGGATCCTCCTATTTGGGGTATGTATGCTCTTCTTGTAATAGAGGCTGGAGGAAGCGCTAATGGCAGAACAGTGTTATGGCTTTGAAATCTTCTAGCTTATCAAGGTCTGGGTGATTTTGTTGACAATGTACTGACTAATGCATGTCCCTGCATCTAATATCAGTGCCTACAGTGATGGCTTTCCTTTCAGAACTGTACTGAAGACACTTGGAGACAATCGTCAGTCATCTCAGAAAGGGGAACACACTCGTAAGACTACAAGAAATGATCTGGAATGGGGAGATGAAGATAGTGATAATGGGTTGCTATGACTCTTGCAGACAACACCCTATCCCTCATGTCCCAGAACTCTGGTTTCTCATTGTGAGAGGATGGTAACTTGTGAGAAGAAGCTGCTGTACATGCCACGTGAGAATTAGGATTAACCATTCAAACAGAGTCTCTGTCAAAGCATTTTAACTAAGTTGATAGGCAAGCCTGGTATCAATGTAGTTTATATGGGGCTGCAACTCACAAACTATTTCTATTTATAAGACTAAACAGCTATTCACAATTACTCCTTATTTATTCTTCAAGCGTTATTTAAAATAATAGGTAGAAATAGTTGATAAAGTCCAGTGCTCGCAACAAAAAATTACAAAGCTTTGATGATGACTTTATAGTGGTACAAGTAAATCATATTTTAAATCCATTGTGGGCCTAATAATGAACACTAAAAGATTTTCATAAATAGAATGAATTGGTTGAATTAATAATGTTGGCTCTACTCTCTGTTATGAAATAATTTCTGAAAATTCTTAACCATATAATACCAACTGATATGAAGAATGTAAAACAAGATTTGAAACAGAAATTAAAGGGCAAAACTCATATTTTAGGTGAGATAAAATGCAAAAATCAATAGTTTCTTATATCCCTACAGATAAAAAATGCAATAGAAAAGTAATTGTCCATTTTCAAAAGCATTGTGAACTACAAGGTGAGGCGAAACAGTAAATATATTGTAAAATGGAACTGGATTTGTCTGCCAGATCTGTTGCTTAGTGTATATCTCTTATAACATATTTAGATTTCTAACCTTCTGTTTCTCTCACTGGTAAAACATAGATTAGAATAGATTTACCTCATCAGATTTTTGCTTTATGTTTGAGTTAATTCTGATGCACCTGTATTGTCACCTCACTCCATCCAATATCTCTAAATGATAGACATTGTCATTAACACATTTTCACCTAAGTAGTAGGAAATTACTAACTATCAATTTGGTACACAGAGCCACTAATATATTATAGGACACAATGGAATTTGAAATTAATCCAAGGTGTTTGTATTCAATGCTCATACATACATACATGCATGCATACATACATACACACAAACTAAGGGCCATTTATTGGTATTTACTGCAAGGTGGCTTAATGCTTAGAAGGTGTAAAGAACAAGATGAAGAACTGTGATATCAAGAGAGTGAAAACAGTCACTTAAAGGAAAATGTGGATAAAACAGATAAAAGAATCCAAGGTAAAATCACATTGAAGACAACAAAAACACATATATCCAGAGCACTAGGCTACTGTTGAGTAGGGGAAAGCAAATGATAAAAAAGACCCAGTTTATATAGGTATCCTGTTGTATTTTTAATTCTGCTTGAAATAACATTGCATTGCATCGCAATATTTTGAAAAGATAAGACAAAGTATGCACATCTAAAATTTTCACCACAGTTGCTATGTTGTGAATAGATTATTATATGGAAACAAGATTACAGTCAGGGATCTTCTGGAAACTGTTACAGTATTCTATTACATAGATGAGGTAATAGGACAGGTGGTGATGACACTGAGATTTTATGTGAACTGATCCCAATAGTGCCAAGATAGGAAAGCCACTGATTTCAGAAGAAACCCTCATTTGGTAGAAAGGCCAGGGGTTTATTACAGACATGCTGAGTGTCAGATATTTCTTTAGTAGTCCAACTCAAGATGGAGAATTGTGAGCTGTAAATACAAATGAAGTAATATCTCTGCTGGAAATGTAAAGCCCTGAGGTTAAGTTAGGACAAGGAGGCACAAATATGTATTTAGGCAAAGACCAAGGACAAACCCTGAGAAGCCTACAAAATTAAAATGTTGAAGAAAAAAACATATGCAGAAAGCACTATGTAGAGAGCAGTAAAGTCAGAAAAATCAAGAGGATTGTCCCGTCTTCGAAACCAAATGAATATGTCATATAAAAGAAAATTATTAAATGGCTAAAATGTTGCTAACAAGTCAATTAGATGAGAATTGACCAATAGTTTGGAAACATTTGTCTTTGGAATTTGTAATTATTAGATGAGGGGAAATATGGAGATAAAAATTTAATTCAATTGGACTTAACATGGGCTGAATTTTGTGACTTGTGAGTTACAGTAAAAGAAACATGGAGAATTAAAATCAAAATTTCAATTAAATTTAAATTAAATAAATAAAATTAATCTCACAAACATGCACATAGGAAGGTAGGACAAGAAGTAAGGAAATGGTCATAACAAGAGAGTATACAGGGGTGGGTTCATGGCTCCTGTTACTTATGTAGCAGAAGATGGCCCTTATCTGGCATCAGTGGGAGGGGGAGACCATGTTACTCTGGAGGCTTGTGACCCTAGAGTAGAGGGATGCTAAAGGAGTGAGGTGGATGTGGGTGGGTGTGCAGTGGAGCATCCTCTTAAAGGCAAAGGGGAGGGGTAATGGGTTGGGAATTTGTAGAGGGGAGACTGGGAAGGGGTCTAACATTTGAACTAGGAATAAATAAAATAATCAATTAATAAAAAAATTTTTAAAAAGAGTTTTACTCTAAAACTCAGCCAGCAAGTCCTTTTGGCTTACTCAGCAAAAGTTGGAAAGAAGGCAAAGCCAATGCCTTTTTCGTTTTCTGTCCCTATTATTTGTAAGGCAGTGTGTGTTTCTGGGTGGATGGGCCTGACGGTGGGTAAGTATTAAACAGTGTAAAACTTATTACACTATAGTGTAAACCAAAATGAGAAACATGGCTGTAGCAGTATCCTTGAGGCGGCAAGGAAGATGGAGTTTAATAAGCACTTTTGATGGTGACTTAGACAGGGTCACATCCTCCTCAGTGCTGGTGAAATAGGAAGGGTAAGCATGTGGGGCATAGACTTGCAGATAGACAGGTGAGGTAGAAAGACTTTATGGCGCATAGCTTCTGTTTATATCAAGTTCTCTGTGAAATTCAGAGACAAGGTGATTATATAAAACTAAGGAAAATTGAGACACAGTAGGGATTTATAAAAAAGTGGAAAAGGGTACCACAGTCACCTACTGAAAGAGTGGAGGCCAAGGAGGTGTGTTAGATTGCTTGGTATTTCTCTGAACCTGACTCACTGCACAGGACAAACCTATATCAGCTTTCATCCCAGTTTCAGTGTGCATATGTCTTTCTAGTGTATGCCATTTAATGCCTCTAATTTCTGTATATTTGCTCATTTGGTATAGAATATTATCACCTCCCTGTCCAGTTGTTTAGTTGTCAACTTGATACACCCAGAAAGAAGAAACTCAATTGAAGTATTGTCTTAATCCTATTGACCTGTGACCTTGTTTGGGATCATTTTCTTCACTGTGAATTGGAAAACACTTTCACTATTGTTGTTGCCTTTTGTAATTAACATTTTCTAGGAACAAAATATATGATGTTACACCAAACCATAATAAACACTGAAGAGCATATTGCTTCAAATAGTAAGAAGAAAGATATCGTAACAATTAGGAGTATTAACAATTTACTTCCAGGGAAATGCACTATCTTGGAAATGTAATAAATATAATTTATTTGTTGGATCAAAAAAGGAGAAACAAGAGCATCTCTTTTAAGTTAAAAATGAGCAGCTTGTATCTGGGGCCACAGAAAGAGGACAAAGCTTAAGGAAACCAGAAAGGAGATGGGATCCCTCACTTATTGTACAGGGAGGCTCTAGGGACACTCCCTTGTCAGCAATAATGAAGAGTGAGTAATAAGGCTGCAAGGTGAGGTGTAAGGCCAGCTACTAATAACCTAGGTAAGCGATCAACCATTCTTGTGATCACTAAAGCCACAGGGATGCAAGAAGTAAGAGTTTCTCACCATCATACTGAATGACAGTAAGAAGAGAATGCTTATGGAAACAGTTAATATTCGGGAGTGATTACTCAGTGAGATATGGATATAGTTGCCTAAGACAAGTAAAGAAGACAGCAAAGGTGGAGAGGTGAGGAAGAGAGAAGGTTTATGGTATGCAATTTGTGGATACTCTGGAGAATCCCAAGAAGATGAGTTGGGAAGGGACCAGAGTCTGTCTAGAAGTCAAAATTAAGAAAGTTGAGACTAGTTTGCATTTAATGGGTATAGTATTCAAGATTTGTGAACAGAGATTCTAGATTCAGCAAATGTTAGGGACAAGAAGAGGTCCAGTTAAATTTTAATTTCAAATAAATGATAAATATTCTTAGAAAAGTAGCTTATACTGTTTAACATTCTTCTTACACATGTTCTTAAACATATGTTTTTTTAAAATATGAAGCTGAAAGTTAGATAAATACCTTGTATTTACCCCACATCTTATGACTTCAGAGACTGTGTCTACTCAATATCATTATAAGTATTTTTAATTTTTTAACTGTTATACCTTTTAAAATATATGATAAGGAGTATAGATATAATTTGTAAAAAGAATAAAAATAGTTCATCATTTTAAATCTTCAAAGTTAGAATTGAAATAATTTGAAAAATATAGTGATTTTTCTATAAAATTGTTAAAATTATATTAATAAATTATTTCCTTAGAGAGCTTATGATTTAAAAATATGTATATAATGATAGTACAATCAATATCCCTAAAGGCAGTCTGACCATATAAATCAAACTCAAAGGAAGGCATCAGAGATTCCAAAACAGTGTATCACAAATGAAAACACTGTCTTATCTAGAAAGACTTGATTCCTACTCTTATTCAGTGCTCCTGTATAAAGCAGACAACCAAACACAATAAATATATTGATGGTCTCCATCAGGCAATGCTTAGACTTGAAATATTTCAGTATTATAATGTTGTAGGACAATACGCATCTAGATGAAACTCCATTTTGAATGTTTAATTTTTATCTTTTCTTAGAACAGCTATTCCCTTGTGACAGGAAGCTGCACCTAGCCTTAAGTCAGTCATGTGACTTCATATGTGAGGCCTTGATGCTCTAGAGGGGACTGTGTAGCAAAGCTAAGCTGAGATAAAGATTGCATTGAACAAATCCACTTCTCTCTGTCTCCCCTTCTTGCCTTTATAACAACTTCCCTCTGTCCCTTCTTTTTTCTTCCCTGCTTTGGCTTTTTTGAGCCAGGATCTTGCTTATAGTTCAGGAAGGCCTCAAGCTCACTAGCTTGGACCCCATTATCTAATGCAGTTTTTGCATTCTGACACTTTCAAATTAATCCCCTTATAAACCAGAGACATGATTAGTTGTTCACATGATATCCAATCTCAGACAAGTTTAAAGTCATATCCCATTAATGAAGGTATTGATAGATGAGCTTTAATGCCTGTTGTGGAAAGAATGCCCCTAAAAGGCTCATATTTTTGAATGTTAATCACCAGGGAATAGAACTGCTTGATAAGATGAGGATTAGGAGTTATGGGTTTGGGTAGAATAGATACGGCCTTATTTGAAGAAGTTTGTCACTAGAGGATGGACTTTAAGACTTCAAAACCCTATGCCAGGACCAGTCTTTTGCTCTCTGCTGTAGATTAGCATGTAGGTCTCAGCTACTGCTCTAGTGCCTTGCCTGAATTCTGTCATATTCCCTGACATGATGATAATGGACTAAACCTCTGAAACTGAAACTGTAAGCAAGCCCCAATTGACTACTTTCTCTTTTAAGTATTGGTCATGGGGACTCTTCACATCAAAAGAACAGTGGCTGAGAAAGTGAATGAAAAGAGTTTAGAAAGGATTTGCCTAGATTCTAGGCAGTTCCTTTTGAATAGGGAAGTATAATGACACCAAGAATATCTAACTGTTTGGCTAACAGCTAAGGCTAGTACCGCAAACACAATAGGAATGAATAGGCAGAATATCTTTAAAAGCAAATTATATCATACACCTTTGCCTTTTCATCGTCCCATTTAAAAACAAAATCAAAACAAATATATGGTAAAATTGGACTTCATCTTAAAAGACTACTTAGAAAAGTCTGAACTACAGAGATGTCCAAGATGATACAGAACTGTAAGATTCTTAGCCCCTATGGAATTTGTGTCTGATCTGAGTACCAAGCATGTGATAATGAAAACACAGGTTTCACTGATGTTAAGTAGAACTCACTAGCAGGTGCAATCCAGGAAGGGGCTCAGGAGAGAGCCCACCAAGGACCTCATGTTCTCACATTTGTTAATATGATAAATGAGTTTTTGGCACCAGCTCCTTCACACACCACAGTACTTCCAGAATGTCCTAATTGCTTCTGTACATTAAATCTTTCTAATGATAACAGCATTAACTCTGTCTCACTTTTATTTGGGGCCAAATTATCATTATGGTACCACAAGGAATTAATTAAAAGGTAACCAGGAAAGGCTGCTGGGAATGGCAAAGGCAGACTTGATTCTGAAAGCTTGTGGCAAGCATCAAAGAACTGGGACTAGGAGCCAGCCAGCCAGCCAGCCAGCCAGCCAGGTCGGCCAGGGCCCTGTCTGGTGTTTTCAATGTTGCTCATTAGGAAGGGCATGGTAGGTCATGGGAAGGAGACAGTAAAGACAGAGGATACATGGCGAAGAAATTGAGATACCAGTTTTAAACACAAGCTTGGGCTCTTCAAGTTGGAAGCATTATTTGGTGTAATTGCATATGTTCAGCATTTAATATCTCTAGGGAGATTTAGCTGGAGTTGCGACTTCACACATTTAATGAAGCAAAACTCTCTCAGGCCACTGTAAGGCATATCTGAGGATGAAAACCAGTAATTTACAGCTTTAGTGACCTTATTACAGTGTACTTTGTGGTTGGCTGCTCTTCACTCTTATCTGGGCCATTATCAAAGGCTCCTGCAGAATATTGGCCATTAGCTGCATACAGACCAAGAGGCTTTATCTTGATGGGCTATAAAAGGGTGGGAAAATATTGAATATTTTATCTTAATTCCTAAGAAAAATCAAAATAGAAACATGTTCTTTGAAACGCTAATATGCATGTGAATGGCAGTGATGAGGCAAAGTCGCCAATAGCAAACCAGCCTTGTTGCAAAGGCTTCTAAAAGATGAGCTAATTACACTGACAGCGCAAATAACAATGAATATTCTCCAGTAGCTGATGAATAGCTCCTGATTTCCAGATGTCGAACCTACATCTGTGCTATGGAGATGGAAATAACAAAGGGATGAAGAATACTATCCTCTTCGCCAGATGCCAGTGCCTCAGGATGGAAGGAAGAACTCAGGTTTGCTGAGGGTCATTCTCCCAAAATGTACCACCACAAAAGACTACTTTAACCTACATGCATGGCTGCTCTCTTTCATTCAACTGTACATGAAGCCTGAAGATGCTTTCTATTAGGGACCAGACAGTAAAGACTGCAAGCTTTGTGGGCCATATGTATTCTGTATCAAATATTTGTTAGTAGGCTTATTTTGTTCCTTGGAGTTAAATCCTTAAAGAACAAAGAATTTTTGGGTTGTAGAAATGATCATGCAAAACCACAGACTCTGATCTACATTCTTCTGATTCATGTTCCAGGCATTTGAATAAACTCAATAAAACAACAAAAGATGATCTTTCTTCAAGAAGCTCTGGAAAAGCATAAAACCTATCATAGAGCATAAAAATTCCATAATCGTGGAGGTTTTTAAAAAGAGTTGTCAATGCTTAAGTCAAAAGGAAAGGTAGAGCTATGAAGAGTGATTAAAAAACATAAAAATTGAAAGTCTGGAAAATACACTTTTATCTGATGTTTTGTGATTTGAGATCATGAGATGAAAAACAACCTTTTAGATTTGAGTTTTGTTGATTCAAGCATGCACTGTGCATATACATTGATGTGAATTTAAATAAAAAATTAAACTTAAATAACTGTCTTTTTATCTGTAAGTTGTACGACCACAAGAAAAGGTTTAAGAACACTAAGAAAACTTAATTTCCTCACAGGGAAAATGGCAGTCCTAATGCACATTTCTAATCTCACTGTAATGGTCTATTAGTTAGTCAATGAAGTGATGTTTTCATAAATGATAAAGAAAAAGAGCTGGAGCCATGTAACAAGACCCTATGTCAAAACAAAACAATAAACCAAAACAAAACAAAACATGCAAAAGGAAAAATCCCTTACCTTGGACGGATAGGGGTTTGTGCAGTAATATTTGTTTCATGTGAAACAGATCATTAGTTTAAGATGAGGTATATAACATGTCTGTATTCATAATTGATAGAGTGCTTGAGATTCATTTGGGTGTTGTCACATACTGCCATATGTTTAAGAGGCATAGCAGGATTATCACATGTTCAAGTTCATCCTGGGCTGTACCTTTACTTCCCCAGGTGCTATAATGCCATGTAAATGTATACTCTGGCTGGAGGCATGGTAATGAGTATTTACTATTTATGTAAAGGACTAGAGTTTTGTGCCCAGCACCCACTTAAGGAAGCTCACAACTTCCTCTGACTCCAATACCAGGATATTCAAGAGCTTAGGGACCCTGATAGTGCATATAGGTCACAAGGATCAGATTCATACATGCAAATAAAAAATAAATATTTCTTAAAAAACTATTCTTGTGAATTCTATGAGCAAAGATTTTCAGCTTGAAGCAAATAATATACTTGGGATTTTATTTATTTATTTATTTATTTATTTATTTATTTATTTATTTATTTTGTTGTGAGTGGGCAAATAAAGAGGTGGCCTGAGACAGTACAGAAGCTACAGGAAGGAGTTTAAGAAAACCATTCAAAAATCCCATTTAACATTAAAATGTTCTACTGCAATGTGTATTAAGGTGCCTACAATCCTGAACAATAAATAGTCTGTTCTTTCCAGTGAGGAGAATCTTGTACCATCTCAAGATAATCCTATAGAATTTGGCTGAAAAGAATAAATAGATAGATGATAGGTAGGTGGGTAGGTAGGTAGGTAGATAGATAGATAGATAGACAGATAGATAGATAGATAGATGATAGATAGATAGATAGATTGATTGATATTTTAGTAACCTAGCAAAAACTCTAATCACAGTCCCCAAAGGCAATTCCTAATGCCATAATTTTGAATGTTAACATTCTTAAAGAACAAAATCCCTGGGGTCAAACTTTTCTCAAATCACCATTTCAAAACATTTCAGTCTTGAACACAGAAAGCCATGACCCCCTAAACTATAATTTATGTTGTGAAAATGAGAGGCAGGGGAGTGGCTATTAGTTATATGAAAGCAACTTAGTGCTTGATAGGTAAAGTGGGATCACTCAAAACATTATTTTCAGTGTGTCCTCAAGAGTGTTTACAAAAGAGATGCATGTACAAGTCTGACAGGGAGGCTCTAACTTAAGTGGAGGAAGATCTATCATTCTCTAAGAGGAGAGACAAAGTATTCTGATATGTGGACATCAAGACTCCTGGCTCCCTGTTTATTTAAACCTTGTAAGTTAACCATTGGCACTCACTCAGGAATATTCTTTTCAAGTAAATTTCATCGAGTTATACCTATTATAACTGCTCCACTGTTGTAGGTATATGCAATCAAATAGGCATGTAATGTGTATTGGTCATGGCTTAAGTATGAAATGCCCCACAACAAGTATACATGTCTGCATGTTTGTCCCTCATCTGGCTGCACCATTTGAGGAGACTGAAGAGCCTTTAGGCATTGGAGTTTATCTAGAGAAAGGTGGTAATCCAGTCTCATAATGTTCTGTCCACTCTTCCTGTTTCCTTGTCTACAGCGATGTGAGAAAACAACTTCACGTCTTGTGACCATAGCTGTAAGATGTTCATCCTCCATCTTTGTACTTTGATGGACTGAATCCTGAAATGATGGATCCATATTAATCTTTTCTTCCTGAAGTTGCATCTTCTCAACTGTTTGGTTGCACCAACAAGGCCAATAGAGTGTTGTTACCTATTTTACTATGTTTAGCAGCCTAAGAAGTATTCTATTGTGTTCTATGTGTTTTCTTAATCTCTTTAATTAACTATTTTGGAGAATTATATTCATGGGATTTTGATCTTTGGGAGTTTTAACATTTGATAGTGAGGTATTTAGGCTAACATTTTTGTTTTCTTTTATTCCATTTCTGGAATTATGGAATATATTCAGGATGAAAAACCTATAATAGGTAGCATGGAATTTCTGTCCGCTTTTGGTCACAATATATCATCTACCCTTTCCATTCCCCTTAGCAGATCCTACAGAATTTCCCTATGTGGAATCTGGTGATCCCAACCTGAATTACTAATCATACTAACAGAGATAAACTACTTAAGACTTTTCTTTCCCAAACTGGTTAGGAGTCCTCATGATGACTTTCACATCCCACTGAAGGAAAGAAATAGTCCCCAAACTCCATATAAATGGAGTATGTACCTCATAAAATATAAAGACATAAAATAGCAAAAAACAGTACCTTCCTGTATTGGCAGGGAAGAGTACACTTGAGACTTAGTCCATGGTTCACCCATTTAATAAAGAAACTTTCTGTGCTACTAATCAAGGGATCCTTTATATATGCATGTACTCACTCAGTGATAAAAAAAACTTATATTTACTTTGATACTTTCCTTTGAAGATCCAACAAAAGACAAGGTTTGCATACCGAGAGTTCCTAAGACAACTATTCCCTTTAACAGCCTGAGACCAACTCATGCCCAAAGACTTGTTGTGATTAAGTAATCCCTGCCACTTTCCACCAAGCACAATCGAAAATAGTTTTCAAAAACACTCCAAACTCCACTAAACTGGTATTTGCCTATGTTTCCTCTCTTGTCATCACTGATTAGCAGAATATTTATATAGAAGTAGAACCTGTCTCTGTTCTAGACTGCCCATTGATTCTGGTGACTCTGCTGGGGCCAGAGTTGGTAGGCAGGCTTATAGAAGTGGGTGGTTCAAGCCTTTCCAGGATCAGACCCTCTCCTTCCTTCCTTCATGGGAGTGGGGTGATTGGAGAATAGGTGGAGAGAAGATGGCTTATGAGACATATGGAGAGGGGGAAACCGGGAAAGAGGAAAGCATTTGGAATGTAAATAAAGAATATAGAAAATAAAATTTAAAAAAAAGAAAGTGGGTGGTTTTGGACAGGTCCTGGGATTCATATTTGAACTGGCAATGAGCTATGGCACAGACTCATAAGCTTTATAAATATTATGACCGAAGCCAGATATGTTTGTTGGAAAGAGTTATTCCTAGCCAATTCTTAGAGTTCATATATTGTCTGCCATATGGGAGCTCAATAAATATTTATTAACTGTCCTGACTAGTTACATGTCAACTTGACACAAGATAAAAGTTGTCTGAAAGGAAGGAACTTCAACTGAGAAAATCCCTTCATGACATCCAGCTATAAGGCATTTTCTTAATTAATGACTGATAGCAGAGGTTCTAGTGGCTAGACACAGTCCTGTGGTGGGTGGCGCTATCCTTAGGCTTGTAGTCCTGGGTTCTATAAGAAAACTGGCTGAGCAAAGTCACGGAGCAAGCCAGTAAGTAGCACCCATTCATGGGCCTCAGTATCAGGTCCTGTCTCCTGGATCCTGTACTGTTTTTAAGTCCCTGTCCTGACTTCCTTCAATGATGAACAGTGCTGTGTAAATATATAAGCTGAATAAACTCTTTCCTCCCAAAGTTGCTTTTGTCATGGTGTTTCATCAATGCAGTAGTAATCCTAACTAAAATATTAACTAATTAATATATGCTTTTCCCCATGGCTGATATAGGAGGTTAGATTCAGAAAGGCTAACTGATTAGGCATCAGATGAAAATATAAAGCAGGACTTCAATATCTCTCCCACGCTATTGTAGACACTGGTATTGTGTAACAAGATCGCAATTTACAAGAAGAAGAAAATTGATGTTAAATACTTTGACTCCTTGTGTTTTACTAAAGTACAAGAGACAGAAAACTCCTGAAAAAAATCTGCATGAAATGAGCAGCCCTGGCACCAGAGATTGATGCGCTTTCAATTACACCCAGAAATTTGCACTATATAGCTCGCATATACAGCTGATCACAACACTCGGTATCTTTTTTTTTTTAAAAAATGACAGAATATGCTCCTCTGCCCAAGGCTGAGTGAACAGAGGAGAACCATCAGCACCCTGTGGTTAAATGAAGTGCTGATTACTCTTGATTCCTGGTTATGCTGCAGAGCCATTTTGCTTGTGGGAGAAGGAACTGGAGAAAAACTTCAGGAGACAAAAGGGCTGAGTTTTAGCAAGTTGGATTCCCTGCTGACAAGCAAGGGCATGCGGGCATGGCTCTGAGCAACTCAGATCACATACAAGGGACTTTGCTGATGTGGTATATTATATGTGATCATGTCGGTGTAGTTATTTCTGAACTAGCATACTGCTGCCACTTAGGTGTCATGAGGTGTACAAATGTTAACAAAGACCTGGGGGAAGAGACTGTTACAAGAGTTGTCGATCATGGTCCTCCGTTTTGCCTGATGGATATATATGCTCGATGAGAAGGTCACTGGTATTGAAATGGTCTTAAGTGATAGGCATCGGCATTAACATTTGATGAGCCATGGATAATGGAAAGATGAGTAATGATTGATTATAAATTTAAAAAAAATAAAAGAACAAAAAGATTGGATCACCATTGCATCTGATAGCCTCTGGTGAAGGGACTGAAGAATATTGATTATTCTCTACATAAGCTTTAATCCTACCACTTGGCAGCTAAAGGAGAGGAGGAAACTTCATTAGTAAACATCATGTGTGACTTCTACGCTGAGGGGAAGAAAATATAGACAAAAAGCAGTCCACCTTCACAATAAATCTGTGATGTATTGTGTATGGTGTAATGTGAAATACCAAGCATCTTCATCCAGGGTGGGAGTCACTAGATTTCTCACTCTCCCCAGCCTTTCCTACCCACTACTCGGTAATATATTTGACCATAACACCGGCATGTGCTCAAAGTATGTGGGATCCATTTGTCCATATGGGAAATCTTCATTGTTTACAATAGTGTGAAGCTTCAGTAATGTATCATTCATCTTCTAGATCTTTTTAAAGTAATTTTAGTGGATGTGATTTTCTGTATAATTTCTTTATTAGGTCAATTCCTTGCCTATAGCTATAAATGGCTTCTCATCACCTGAAGAATGAAATAAGAGTGATGGATATATCCAGATCTGCCTCCTCTGACTTTCTACTCTCTTTGTGTCATCCTTCAGTGTTTTCATTCTTCAGGGACAATTGATTTGAAAAGGCCTTCAAGAGAAAAAATATTTGAATGCACTAGTTTATAAACCTAGATTCTAACTTATATCCAAGTACAATGTTTATATACAAAATAAATATGTAGTAACACAGATGTAGATATACATAATATGAATCTCAACATTCTTACCTCAAAATTTTTTGTTTCTAAACATGTTTCCTAATACATATATTTTGCCTAGTATATGTACATATTTACAGATTTATACTACTACAAGTGATGTATATATACATACACACATACACATACACCTATACATATACATGTAAATAGGAACATGTGTTATAGTTTCCTATATGTTTCTATTCTAATATTTTTGTCTTACCATGCTTTTGAGTATTGTTACTGGTTTTTCCTTTATTTAGTAGAATAGGATTAATATGACCTCATATATTTAAAAGAATAAAATCAAGTTCTCTAACTTAAGAAACAAAATGATGAAACTGAATTTAAGCAAAGACAGATACAGATAAAGTAATCTTGCAGAATATATCAGAAAGCTTAAGACATAGATATATATATATATATATGACATAAGATATATATATATGACATAAGATATATATATATATATATATATATATGTGTGTGTGTGTGTGTGTGTGTGTGTGTGTGTGTGTGTGTGTGTGTGTTTATATATTTATCAGGAGATCAAAAGTTTGGATCTCAGGATATACGTGGGTATGTGTTGTTCTGGCTTTTTGTGTAGTGTTTTTATAAGATTCCTAACAGTGGGATCAGGTATATATGACTCTTTTGCCTGCTCTTGAGTTTTTCCTACTCTTTGGTTGCTTTGTCTAGCCTCCATACAAGGACTTTTGTCTCGGATTATTATATTGTGTTTTGTCATGTTTGACACCATCTCTTGAAGGCCTGCTCTTTTCTGAAGAGGAAAATGAATAAGAGCAGATCTAGGGGAGACATGGAGGAGCTAGGGGGGTTGAAAGTAGGAAGATCTGTGGTTGGGATGTATTATATGAAAGAAGAATTTATTTTCAATACATGCAGAAAGAAAAAAAGAAAAGGAAGAAAATAACTAAAGAATGTTTGCCTGCTATCAGCTTGTCATTTCTGGCAATCACATTTCTTATTCACTGTGTTTATGTATAGCTTGATCAGAGAAATGACTCTAGATCACAGCAAGAATGTTAGCTTTTATTGAGAAATTCAATGACATTTTAAAGCAATTACAAATCTCTTGTAAAATAGTTATATTAAAAATGTGAATTTCAAAAATTAATCTACCACCAAATTGCCTTACAACAAATATAAAATAATTCAGGAGACAATTGGAAACAGAGACGACGATGACCTCTGTGCTCTCCAGGGAGGACTCTCTCTGCTTTCACCATCTCTTGGCTCATAGTTCCTTAGTTCTTTGGCTAAAGCAATTATGCTAAAGAGGCTTGCCAGGTCAATATAATCAACGACTTGGCAGTCAAGGTAAGGAAAGAAGTAGTGAGAAAGAAACACTGACAACTATACCCTGATGTACTCATGCCCTTCGTACAACATGCCCTTGTCGAAATGTGTACCGGGTATAGACTTGTATTACTCATCTTTCTGACATCTCAAAAGAAGATGGAAAACCCTACTTTTTGTGTGTGAAATATTTAAGTTTAAAAATATGACAGTTACTTAACATGTCTTAACCCAATGTGGGACAGAATTCTTATCTCTCTCTGTTCTAGTGTTTGTTTCTCTTATGCAAAAGAGAAACAAAAACTATCAATAAATGTTTTAAAATAGTTGAACAATTCTCAACTCAGGTTTTTCCTTGCAATACAATTTTAAGAAATGTTTATAATTGCAGATGGTTCTAAATTCAACAGTGTTAATAATCTTAAATTAAACCCATAAAAATAATTTATATTACCTTTTATCATTTTTTGAACACATTTCAGGCACAAGTGCTGTATTTACTTCATATCAGCCCCTCCCTCTCTACCTCAGACTCCTCCTATGTTCTGCACATGGAGGGGAGGAAATCTCACAAGCCTCACTTCTATACCTACAAGGCAATTAACAGCTGCTGAGAGAAAGACACACACACACACACACACACACACACACACACAGAGAGAGAGAGAGAGAGAGAGAGAGAGAGAGAGAGAATCGATATTCCCCAGTAGTCTAAGCGACTTCTTAAACAATATAGGTTATTACATTGCCATTGGTTGCCTCTCAGAACTTAAAGAAAAGACCCTGATGCTGGAGAAAATGAACAATCTATAGATAAGACTTGGAAAAGTCAAACTACAACTGATGGGGAAGCCTCCTCCCTAAAGAACTCTTATCAGTCAAGTTACGCAAACTGGCACAAATAGTGATTAAAAGATCTGCCCAGTATTAAAGCCTATGACTAATGTGTCCAGATAGACTCAAAATTACAATAGTAGCACTTATATCTTGGGGCAACTAAGAGCCGCCTATTTGGATACTCAACAGGAGGGGAGGAATTTATGCCAAGAACCATATCTCTAGTTAGCCAAGCCCTGGTCTGTGATGCCATGAACTCTAGTGAAGAAAATACTATATTATGCTTCAATTTATATTAACAAGTTATTATAGAACTAGTGGGAATTACTTGCATAATAGGAAAAATAAATGGACTCATATATGTAAATATCTATATAGAGAGATATGTATATATCTAGCAACACGCTACTCATGACCTTCTATATTTCTGCTTCCTGATACAGAAAAGAGAAGATAATATTTGTATTGTTATTATAAATATTAAATGAGACAATACTTGTAAAATATTTAACAAAATGCTTCTGAAAGATACATATTTCTATTATAAATAGAACTGATTTTATTTCTATATGGAATAAGTAATATAAATATTAATAAGTACCAATTTTAGGAACATTTGAGTACATAAGTAAGAAAATTAAGCATTGTTGGTTTCAGATGCCTAAAAATGTAGCATAGTAATTTGCTTTCAGTTAAATCGACATTTTGTGCTTGATCTCAAGGCCAAAACTGTCAGAGGTTAATCTAAAATGACAGTTACCCTTGATCTGAAAGTTACTAAATGCCATTGGAGCTCATAGTTGCATCAAGAGACCTTGATAGTTTGGGGGGGAGTTTTGTCATATGTGGATTAAGTATTAGATGACCCAGACAAGGACAAAGACCATACAGCTGCCCCTGCTGTGATTTCTTCCTCATCATGAAGTGAATTCTTTCTAAATGGTCTTGGGAAGAAACACCTGCCATTTGTATTCAATGCTGTCCCTAAACCCAAAACTCTGACTCCTGACTTAATCCATGAACTAAAATAATTACATACCAAGCAGACAGCTTCTTCTGTAGACTCTTAAAAATACCATAGAAATATTTTCTTTTTAAACTTATATGTCTGTTTATCTGTATGTATATACACAGCATCATAAAATACACTGACAGTTTTAAAAAATATATCTTCATAAAATAGACATGTTAAATCATCTTAATAAATGCAGGTTAAAATCAACTCATCAGGTGGAAAGAAGTGATGGTATTTCCTAAGTTAGTGCTATACATCAGACTTCTGTCTTGATGTGATGGGAAAACCAAACTACACACATTCACATAAGCACAAGCTACTGTGAGGCAGATAATCTATGAATCTATCAATTATTGCAAGTACATTAGGTAATGGTTATAATAATCAAGTAGGTTGTGTAGACCAAAGTTGAAGTTTGCCAAGAAAACATCTTGGGACTTTACATCTTGATAGCAAACAAGATAGAATCCAGGAGAAAACTTGGTATGGGGCCACAGCCTGGTGGCTCCTAAGAGAAAAAAATAATGAAGGAAAGGCCATCCAGAGACTGCCCCACCTAGGGATCCATCCCACATACAGCTACCAAACCCAGATACTATTGCAGATGCCAATGTGCTTGCTGACTGGAGCCTGATATAACTGTCTCCTGAGAGGCTCTGTCAGTGCTTGACAAATACAGAAGTTGATGCTCACAGCCAACCAATGGACTGAGCACAGCGTCCCCAATGGAGGATCTAGAGAAAGAACTGAAGGAGCTGAAGGAGCTTGAAGCCTCATAAGAAGAACAATAATATGAACCAACCAGGACCCCCCAGAGCTCCTGGGAGCTAAACCACCAACCAAAGAGTATATATATATATATATATATATGGAGGGATCCATGGCTCCAGAAGAGGATGGCCTTTTCAGACATCAATGAGAGGAGAGGCCATAGGTCCTGTGAAAGCTCAATGCCCTGGTGTAGGAGAATGCTAAAGGAAAGTGGGAGTGGGTGGGTTGGTGAGCAGAGGGAGGGGAATGGGATAGGGTGTTTTCAGAGGGGGAAACCAGGAAAGGGGATAAAATTTGAAATGTAAATAAAGCAAATATCTAATTAAAAAAAGATGGGGAACTTAAAAGCAATCAGAATTCTGACTGAATCAAAAGTTGTACCTCTGCCCAAAAGAGTGACCCCACCATCATGCTTACAGTCACTTTTATAGAACATCCTAGCCTCACTCACAAATCTGAATTATTGCTAAAAACTTAATCTACTCAAAGTTCCCAAGCCCAAATCCAGCCCAGCTATGGGGTATGCTGTCACTGACCCAAGTAGATTGACCTTTTTGTGCAGAGAGCTAACCAATGGGAGTTATAACCTTCTTTCACATACCTAAACATATTGAGACACAGTATAAGAATCAAAACATAAATAAAGAAGCAAGACTTTGTGGCACATGGTGAAGTGAGATACAGTTAGTAGAAGCAGATTCAGAATTGACTACAAAGATTATCAACTGGGTTTACAGTTATCATAATACTGTATTCTGTGGCAGCTGAGTAGCACGGAACAACAGGTGTGAGTGTAAAATGTTGCAGAAGAAACTTAAGTTGTTAAAATGTGCCAAGAAATGCAATAAGCTAAAACCTCATGAAAATTAAAAAAAACAAAAACAAAAACGGATTCTTCAAATATGCTTCAAGTCACTGAAAGAAAGCAGAAGGAAAGATTAATGAATAGAAAGAGCCTAAATAGAATAACAAGCCAACAAGTGAAAAAAAATAAAGAATGAAATAACCAAACTAAAGCACTAAAGGGAACTGTGAGAGCCAGAGGGGTTGAGGACACCGGGAGAGCAAGGCCCCACAAAGAACTAAACAGGGTGTATGGGGACTCACTCACAGCAATTGAATGGCAATTGCAGAACATGCAGGTGGTCTGCACTAGGTCCTCTGCATATATGTTATGGCTGTTGGGTTAGGGTTCTTGTGAGACTCCTAACAGTGGTAGTGGATGGTGTCCCTGACTGTTTTGCCTGCACTTGAGACCCCTTTCCTCCCACTAGGTTTCCTTACTCGGCTCTGATGTGTTGGTTTGTTCCTGGCCTTATTGAATGTCTGATTGTGTTGTCATATCTCCTGGAGGTGTGCTCTCTTCTGGAGGGAGGGTATCTGGGGGAGAGAGGAGATGGGGGAACTGGTAAGAGTCCAAATAATCACTGTAAACCTGTATGCAAGCAGTCCGTAATATCCATATGGTAGCCTGAATGCTGCATTGCTTTGGAAACTTCTCTGGCAGATTTCTTAGTCCATCTTATATAAGAGAAGGAAGGAAGGAAGGAAGGAAGGAAGGAAGGAAGGAAGGAAGGAAGGAAGGAAGGAAGGAAGGAAGGAAGGAAGGAAAGAAAGATAGATCTAAAATAAAGCACTGAAATGTGTGAGATATGAACAAATGTCCTATTGTATGGCTCTTTGCTGTATCTAAGGAAATGTAGAAAAAAAAGTCAATAGAAGCAACATTTAAAGAAATAATAGCTGATACTTCCAAAATTGTTAAAAATAATAACATTTCCCTTGGCCTGTTGTAATCATATTTTCTATTAAGAAAACAAAAGCAACAGGTAAATGACAAAGGTCAAAATCCCATGTCTCAGTGTCTTGCAACAGGATGTGTGTGTGATGATGTGACAACAGTTCTCAAGCCCTTAGGACCTGCTTGTTGCAGCCTATGCTACTTCTCTAGATCTACCATGTTCACTGTGACTTTCTCCAGCAGATGTCTGATGTGCCTGTCACCAATGTTGTAGACTATCCATCTATCTTCAACATTATCACCCTGCTCACTACCCTCCTAAGGGTGCCCTTCAGCGACTTTGACCCTGATAAAATTCCTATCCTTCTAGGCTTTCTTTTGAAATCTGGTGAAACATCTCTGCAAACCTATAATTCTTACCTTTTACAACTTTTTTTTTAAAGTAGCATCGTATAGGTGATGCTCGGGTGTGCTACCAGCGCAAGGGGTAGCCATGCTGTCGTGGGCAGAGCTTTGGTGGGCATGGAGTACCTGGGTGACTGAATAAAAGGGAACACTTCCTTTACTGATCCTGTATCACAGAGCGCTCTCTTTCCAAAGAAACAGCTTCCACATTAGTTATATCCTTGAGCCTGTAATGGTCAGAATCTAGTCATTTCCTGAGATGAGTTGGGTTTTCTGTCTGGTTTTGTTTGTTTTTGTTTTTGTTTTTTTTCAGTAGCCATAATAGTTATGCTTTCCTTATGCTCAGACTTTCAAGGCTTTGGATATTAGTAAAGTATAAGCTTTCCAACTCTTTTCATTGTGATTCTTGTTCTAAATTGTCACTGTAAACCTATACGTGGGCAATTACCATATCCATATTGTAGCCTGAATGCAGCATTGCATCAGAAATTTCTCTGGCAGATTTGTTAGTCCATCCCCTACCGTGTCTGTCTTGGAGAACAGATAGAATATAGATGATTTCATTACTAGACTGGAACATGACTGGCCTCCAGTTAAATTTTAGGTGAAATCTTTGTTCTTATCTGAAGCATCATAAGCATTACCTGTTTTGTTGACAGTCCTGACAGTTGTCAATCTTCTCTGAAATCCCACTAGAATCACCCATAAGCGCTACCTGAGATTTTTCTAGTGCACATCACCAGGCGTTTTCAAATTACATTAGAAAAAAGATTCCAAAAGCTCTGAACTATGTAGTTAGTCTCATAACACATCATCCCCCTTCTCTAGGGTTAATTTCAAATATCCTAGCAAAGCGACATAAAGGATGAATGATGTATTTTGCCTTCTTCGGGGACTTATATATCTGGTTAATTTGTGTGTGTGTGTGTGTGTGTGTGTGTGTGTGTGTGTGTGTGTGTATGTGTGTGTGTGTGTATGCGCGCATGCGTTGTTGCTGTTGTAAGCAGCTGCCACAACAACACACAAAGCACCTTGGTGGAAACATATGAAGAAGAAAAGACACTTTTCATGACCTAGAAGCAAAAGAAAGAAGAAAATGGAGAGCAGGTATAGGCAGAAGAGCACCCTACTGTGATGTTTTCAAACTTAGTCCCACCTCCTGAAATGTCTGTCACTTTCCATAATAATATATAAGCTAGGTACCAGGTTTCACATGTGTATTGCAAATTGTAACAGGGAGTTCCTAGTTTTAATATCTGTTTGATATTATATCCACCCTTCCTTTTACTTACCTTCATATCTACATATTCGTATATATGTAAGGCACATTATATATATTTTCATATCTGTACAATATTAACTATTTAATAAAATAACAATGTATAAGATTGTCTTCTTGAAACAATATGTAATACATCAAAAATATAAATATCTGTGAAATTTTATCATTACAGGGAGAGCAATTGAATGAGAAAATCTATTGTGCCAATAATAATTAATGAAAAGCTATCAAACAAATGAAGACAGATTCCAATTATTTGGAAGTATTGAAGTTTAGAGAAACTTAACTAGCAAGAATCATTAAAATAGTAAGATCATCACTATAAATAAGAAAGGAATCTGGAAAACTAGAAATATCCAGTTAAATACCACTTATAGAATATCTAATTATATATAGAAACACAAAATGATTGAGTATCAGATAAACAAAAATGTGAAAATATACACAGTGATATGAAGAAATCATCAAAACCTAAAATACAAGAGATAAAGGGACAAACCACAATATTCTGAAACAGTGGAAAGACAGGATAGATATCAAAATATTCCATGAAGCTCTGTAGGTTTCATGAGAAAAAAAGAAGCGTTTATAAAGCTAGTGAGACTGTTTGACCTGGATATAATTTTATTTAAGGACATTAACAGGATTCTTTTTAAAAATAGTTTTAGTATATTGGTTCTGTGGTAATGTTGTTTCTCTCTCTCTCTCACACACACACACACATACACACACACGCACACACACATGTTATACCTTGTGGACTGAGAATTTAGATTATGATTTTTGAAGTAGGTTTCATCTAAATATATCATCTAAACAGATTCCAAAAGACTTTTGATTATTTTCTTTTTAAAAAAACATAGTAAATAAATAATATTGTCACTTGAAATATAAATCTGAGTTAAAATAATCAGTGAAGTAATTGTAAAAACTTTAGAGAAAATACACAAGAAAAAGTATAACTTTTCAAAAATGTATCTGGATGATATGGTTTTTAAATTTTCTATTACATTTATTTGTTTACTGAATGGCAGAGGTGAGAACTCACACCATGTTGTACATTTGTAGGCACAAAGAAAGCTTCCAGGAATTTGTTCTCTCCTTCCACTTCCTGTGTTCCAGGGATCAAACTCTGGTCTTCTAGATTGGCAAGAAGCACCTCTAGATTGGCAAGAAGCACCTTTGCCCCCTGAATCATCTTCCCAGCCTGTATGTGGTTTCTTGATTAATAAAAAAGAAAACTTGATAAATCTTAGATGTGAGCAGTCAATGAAAAAGAGTGATCAAGACAGTGAAATGCATCAGGAATGATGGGGGCCACCCCACATTGGATGTTATGGCTATTAAACATGATAAGGCATGATATAGTAGGTTATTTATTAAAGTCACTAATTTGAAAATTTAGGTAAAATGAAAACTTTCAGGAAATATGAATAAACCCAAACTAAATAAAGATAAAATTTAGAAGGTACAACAAATTAATTTCACAATGTAGTTTATTCTAGACATTTTCAAATGAGGAACTCAAGCAAGCATTTCAATGAGACATAGTACTAATATATACAAACTCAGAAAACAGGTTAAGTTCTGGTTCCTCATTAATAGAATAAGGTAAACAAAAATCTGATGCCATTAAAAAGAAAACTGTAGGTCTTCATCCATACTAAATGGTAATAAAACAAAGCAAAAACAAAACAAACAAATAAAACCAGCAATTCACCCAAAGAAAATGTATGTGATCAGTCACATAATTCTGATACACTTTAACTGATTTAACTGTTGAAGTCAATCAGTATACCTCACCACATTAAAGTTGACTTTACAAAAGATTCAAGGGAAAATAATCAAGTTTGATTAACGTCATTTACAAATAGTGATGATGATGATGATGATGATGATATCAGGAGACAAAACTAAATTTTCTGTTTTTGTAAAAACATGTTTTAATGGTTTTTACAGTCTTCATCATCCTCCTGGCCTGCCCTCTGTTTCACCTCCCATGTATCCTCATCCCCAGTCACCAAGGTGATGTCCCCATCCATCCGCCATCCCACCAGACATTCCCATTCCCTAGGGCCTCCAGTCTCTTGAGGGTTAGGTGCAGCTTCTCTCACTGAGTCAAGACCCAGGAGTCTTCTGCTGTACATATGTTGGGGGCCTCATATCAGCTGTTTCATGCTGCCTGGATGGTGCTCAGTGTCTGAGAAATCCAGGGATTCAGGTTAGCTGAGATTGCAGGTCTTCCTACAGGGTCTCCCTCCTCCTCAGCTTCTTCCAGCTTTTCCCTAATTCAACCACAGGGTCACCAATTTCTGCCCATTGGTGTGGTATAAGTATCTTCACCTGACTCTTTGACCTGCTGGTTGGGCCTTTCAGGAAGACAGTCATGCTAGGCTCCTGCTTGTAAGCACACCTTAATATAACAGACAGTATATCTATTAAAATCTTGACAATCATGCTAACTGTGATCAAGGCATTAATATAATCTTTAAATTCTGCACCATGCCTACATTTATTTTATTTGTCATGGCACTCCAAATTTCCACCAGTACAATAAAAGAAGTTATGAAATTGGTGTGTATGGGCAAAATGTCAGGGTTTAATAATTTAAAAAAACCTCTGAAAAAAAATAAAAAACCTCTGTCCTTACACAAATAAGATTTAGTCTGTAGCAAACATATAAAAGGATGATTGTATCTTTGTTTAATGTGATAATTAGAATTGAAATTTAAAAAGCAATAATGTATTCAAAGAATACATAGAATACAAATTTGTATGATGTGATTGTATTAAATACAAATATTTGTGACTTATATCAGAAAGCTATAAGGTGATACTACAGCAAAATAAAATATACTCTAATAAAAAATATCATTTCATGCATTAGAAAACTCAATGTTGTCAAGGTATTAGTTCTCAAAATATCAGTTATAATGCAATTCTAATCAGATTATAGATAAGTCAGTATAACCTTGAAAAAGAACACAAAATTTAGTGCATTTCCATTGCCCATTTTCACTATATCCGCAAAAGTTACTGTAACCTAACCTATGCAGTATCAGAATAAATTTTCAAAAAAGTGAGTAGGAGACTACATATAATTCAAATAGATCCACTTATTTTATCAGTTGTTTACAAGAGAAATTTTAAGTCTAATTGTAAAAGAAACATTTTTTTCTGTATAGAACTTTGTCCTAGAACAAGATCTTCATACAGAAAAAAATAGACATAAAATAATTTCACTTATAAAGAAAAATTCAGCAAATGATTTATAGCCAGAGTATATAGAGATCATTATGAGTAAACAACAAAAGACACATAACTTAAACTTGAGGACAAAAAAGTACAAGCAGTCTTAAATAGGCATCTCCTAAAAGTAGTACAATAATTACAAAGGAAAAAGATGGCATGTGCTTTGTGTCATTAGTCATACAGGAAATGAAAATCAGTTCTACAATAAAATATGATTCTATATACTCAGCTGGCCATAAGGACAGAGATGAATCTAAAAAAAATAACAGAAATGGGAAAAATATATCTCATTAACTCTCATTTTTGCTAGAAGTGTAAAATCCCACAATTACCTTTGACATACAAGTTACTTTTAATTCTGTAGATTTTCAACACAATATATGGGGTTGTTTATATTAATATATGGGTAAACATGCTCATCTCCTCAAACCAAGATCGTTTCTCTTGGTAGAGGCATACAAACTTTCTTCCAGTGTTTGAATATCTATTACACTGGTCCATAGCCATGCTGCTGTCAGCAGAACACTGGGACATCTTTAAAGAGTCTGCCCCAGGCTTAGCCACAAACAGTATAAAGTATCTTGGGGTGACTCTTACCAAATATGTGAAAGATCTGTATGACAAGAACTTCAAGACTCTGAAGAAGGAAATGGAAAAAGACCTCAAAAATTAGGAAAACCTCCCATGCTCATGGATCGGCAGGATCAATATAGTTAAAATGGTCATTTTGCCAAAAGCAATGTACAGGTTCAATGCAATACCCATCAAAATCCCAACTCAATTCTTCACAGAGTTAGAAAGAGCAATTATCAAATTCATCTGGAATAACAAAAAACCCAGGATAGCTAAAACTATTCTCAGCAACAAAAGAAATTCTGGGGGAATCAATATCCCTGACCTCAAGCAATACTACAGAGCAATAGTGTTAAAAACTGCATGGTATTGGTACAGTGACAGGCAGGCAGATCAATGGAACAGGATTGAAGATCCAGAAATGAACCCACACACCTATGGCCACTTGATCCTCGACAAAGGGGCTGAAAACATCCAATGGAAAAAAGATAGCCTTTTCAACAAATGGTGCTGGTTCAACTGGAGGTCAGCATGCAGAAGAATGCAAATTGATCCATCCTTGTCTCCTTGTACTAAGCTCAACTCCAAATGGATCAAGGACCTCCACATAAAGTCAGATACTCTGAAGCTAATAGAAAAGAAACTGGGGAAGACCCTTGAGGACATCGGTATAGGGAGAAAGTTTCTGAACAGAACACCAATAGCATATGCTCTAAGATCAAGAATTGACAAATGGGACCTCATAAAATTACAAAGTTTCTGTAAGGCAAAGTCAGCTGTTTCATATAAGCAAAATATTATAACATAACAAATGACACAATGTTCACCTGCTCTGTAAATGCAACAGAAATGAAAACAGGATTTGCATTTGAACATCTTGTATGTGAATGTTTATAGCAACTTTAGCCATAATGGCCCCTAACTGTGAACAATTAGAATACCCACCAATAAAGGCTGAATTGGCAAACTGTGGTATTATCATATAATGAAACACTACCATGCAATAAAATGGAACATAACTTCTTATACACGCAACATGGACAAATCAAAATGTTATGATTAGCGAACAAACCCTAACACAGAAAACAGCATATTGCACAGATCTATTTATATGAAAACTAACAACAGGCAGACCAGCTATGGTGAAATTATAGTGAGTGTGCCTGGCTATACCTGAATTGGGAAGTGAGTTGGGGAAAAATATATTAAGCACATTAAAAGGGACCTAAAGAGCCTTCCTGGGAGATGGTCTATGTTTTATTTGATACAATTATTTGATAGTTTTATGCTTTATGGATACACACACACATACACACACACACACATACACACATACACACTATATATATATATATATATGTATATATATATATATATATATATAAATATATACATATATTTATATATATATAAAGTTACGTTTTACCAAAAATATTTTTATTTGTTCATTTTATTGTATAGGAACTATATCTCAATAAACAAAAATATCTATGAGGGAATTAAAAAATGTATAATCAAATGAGAAAAATTCCAAAGTAGTGATAGTCTTGGCAAATATTCACAACACCCTGTGTAAAATGAACTCTCACATGCATAAACACTCATCTGCTCTGTGGGAGTCTTGCAGTGGGAGAGCATATTGTATAGACAGCCTTGCTGGCGCCTGTGTTTATTTTCAGTTTAAGACAATGAGACAATCACAGACTGTAAATCTGAGATGAGAATTAGTACAAGCAGATCTGGTAGGTGGATGGAAAATGGCATGCAGGAATGTGATTCAGGAAAGAGCAGTTTGTCTCTGCTCAATTGGCTGAACTTACATGGGTCCCGGATCTGGAGATCTTGTGTGACTGTGTTAGTTTGCATCATTTGCTCCAGTAGCTTGATACTCTACAAAACTGGGTCTCTAAGATAAAGAAAAATCCTCCCAGGATGTGCATCTAGATTGTCCTTGTGGAAGCTCTTTTAAGAGATCCTGATGGTCAATCACCGATGCAGAAGAGAGTATCCCTTATAATCAACATCATTTGTCTTCACACAACGACACGTAATGTATTCCTGCACATACAGCTGGGCGAGGTGGCAATTTGGGAAGAGTTGAGAAACTACTACACATTTTGTGAATCTAAACAAATCAAGTAATTAGTGAACTGTGGCCAATTTGCTGTGATGAAACCCTGATTTGAACAAAAAGGATTGATCAATGATTTAGAAAGCTAATTCTGAGCCCTTCCACTTCTTATATGGAAAATGGAAATCGTGTTACTTTAACCCATCATCAATTGTAGCACTTCAAAAACTTTTAAGTGTTCAACTGTCCCAGTGTTTCTCACTCAAAATTTCTGAGAAAATATAGCATGAGTCTGCACCACACTCAGCCCTTTGGCTTCCGCTACTTTGATGAACTCACATAATAAGTCAGGCAGGCCTGACATGCCCTGGATCTCAATACTTTACTCTTGGTATGCTTGCCTCCCTCCCTTTATTTGACAGTTTTTCATAGAAACCTTATCCCGAGGGTTGGATGCTTGTTAAATTCTCACTCCCAGAGCTGGGGAACATGTTGGGTAATATAGACATAGCCTTGTCTTATACAAAAAGTTTTATGTAGGCAGAAATTTAAAAATAAGTGTGGACTAAGATTTTTACAAAGACTTATCAACAAAAAAGGGAATTCATATATACAAGAAGCAGTTGGGTGTTCCAGCTAAAGTCATTGACATTGGGTCCTGGACCCTCTCGCTTCCCTGGGGTCTGAGATTTTCTAGTGGCTATCCTCAGTTCTCCATCTTCCACTGTTACAGGTTTCTATTAAATTTCCTGACCCTCTGTACTTCTCTCCTGTCCATTCCAACACCTGTAAAGATCACCTCCAGTAGATAGTCAAGGCCCCCAGGTGAGGGATGGGGCCACTCACACATCTCAAAAATTTTAACTCAGAAATGTTCCTGTCTAAAAGTAAGACAGGGACCAAAAAAAAAAAAAAAAAAAAAAAAACCAGAACAGAGACTGAAGGAAAGGCCATCCAGAGACCCTAGGGATCCATCCCATCTGCAGACATAAACCCCCACACTATTGCTGATGACTTGCTGATAGAAGCCTGATATGGCTGTTTCCCTGGGAGGTTCTACCAGCACCTGACCAAGACAGACGCAGATACTCATAACCAACCATTAGACTCAGCCCAGGTACCACAATGGAAGAGCTAGGGGAAGGAGTGAAGGAGATGAAGGGGATTGCAACCCTATATGAAGAACAATATCAACTAACTGGACCACCCAGATCTCCCAGGGACTAAACCACCAACCAAAGAGTACACATGGAGAGATCCTTGGCTCCAGCCACAAATGTTGTAGAGGACGGCCTTGTTGGACATCAATGGGAGGGGAGAGAGTCTTGATGACCCAGCATAGGAGGATGCTGGGGGTGAGGTGGGAGTGAGTAAGTGGGTGGAAGAACACTTCATAGAGGTAAAGAGGATGAGGGAGAGGGAAGAAAGTATAGAGAGGTTGTGGAGGGGTAACCAGAAAGTAGGATATCATTTGAAATGTAAATGAAGAACATGATTAATTAAAAAAGTATGCACAAAGAAAAGCAGTAGGATGGAAACAGTTTAACTTGCTGAATAAGTTGTAGGACACCTTATTTGCTGGTAAGGAAGAGTCTGCATGTCAGCCACTTAGCAGGTGTTGGCTAATATTGGTAGTGATTTAGGCTTCTGCTGATTCTTACAGTAAGGGCTTTCTCTTCTGCCCTGCTGGTTACACATTGTGTTTTAAATCTATTGTTATTTCTTGATTCTGAATTCAGTTTGGGTTTTTCAGAAACTACCTTTGTAGAAAGGTCAGAGAGAGTTCAAGAGAACATACACAACAGAGACTTACAATGGCACAGGGTAAGTCAAGGTAGAACATGGAGCAGTGTGATCGATGAGGAGGAACAACCCCATTCTGACAGGACACATCATGTAGGGTGAGAGAAGCCTATGGTCAACACAGAGGGTTTAATACCTGAAGTCCTGGAAAGCGAATCACAAATCCAGTAACAGGGGGAGGGCAGTCACATAGCTCTTGAAGATAATTTCAGGAGAAAAACCCATCTTCAGCATATTAATTCTACAAATACATGTTGAACTAACACCATCTTACAGAAAAGCAAATTTAAAGGGCCAGCATATGGTATCAAGAACTACTGTACTCATATTGATGTTCTTTCCCAGGAGGTGCTATTGTGAGTTGATCCAACCATTAGAAAATGGAGTGTAGTGGAGGGGGCGGGTATAGGTCACTGGAATTGTGTCTTTAAGTGGCACAATGAGGCTCTTAGACATCACCTCCTTTTTAATCTTATGCTTCCTTGTCATGAAATGGGCCTCTATGGATTACAATTTGATATCTTCACCACAAACATAAAAACCATGGGTCTACTTACCTATGGATTGAAATCTTTAAAATGATTCAGAATAATGTAATTTCCTTTATTGACTGATAGTAAGAGAGTTCTGACTGACACAGAGGAGCACAACTCTATGAGTAAGTATAGACGCAAGGACATGGAAGGATTATTTTTTTTCCATTTTATATTTTTGTAGATTATATATATATATCTTTCAGGAGTTCTGGTGATTACTGTAATTATATATTGAAAATTTGTGTTCCCTGTCCCTAATTTAAAGCACCACCAATCTATAACTTTATGAATCACGAGAAAATTAGTTTAATCACATGGTGTTCTCCTCTGCAATTTTCTTTAGTAGAATATCAGACTAGCACTGAGGCATTGTACAGTCCACTGTACTTACCTCACATCTAGAAATCCCATCTCAGTAGAAGCCACAGATTTGTGTGCACAGATTTGGCATTATTATGATGAGAACATTACTTATTCCTATAAAACAAAAGGCAGTATTATGTAAGCATTAAAACATTATTGCTTTTTGACTTTCTGGAGTCATCAAATACCACCAGCTTAGGCTCTGTGGCCTGGCAGGGAATAATCATATCTTAGCATTCAGCCTTTATGTACACAGAAATATGAAACCCATATTGGTTTATCTTGAGTGTTTTAGGACATGATTTCATCATGGCTGAGCCTTCACTGAAACCCAGAGGATGGAGGTAAACAGACTGTCTTCTAAATCTCATATGTGATAGGATAGGAGATATAAACCTCGCCACAGCCTAGGACTGAGATGGAAGACAGAAACTTGGAAGCTTTCCAGAAGCTTTGCAAATCTCTGAAAAGAAAGTGAATGATTATTAATATGTGGCCAGACAGGCGCAGGAAAGGTTGATGGGTCCCACTGACAGGCTAGCTGCTTGACTTGTTCTGACTCAAACAATAAAGAAGTTACAACACTCGTTACCCTCATTTTCATTGTGACATTTATTTTACAATCCTAAAAATATCATTGTTTTTAACATATGTTCATGTTCATGTTATTTTCATAAATAACTAAAAGGTATGATGAATAATTATTAAAAGTAATGTTCTTACACATAGAAAACTGAGGTCTACAGTAGATTATCAAATGTGACTACCACAAGGTCCCAATTCAAACCATCAAATGTAAATTTTCAGTACCAACAACTAATGGGAAGATCCTCGAACTCTATAATTACAGGTAATCCAACATACAGCTTAGTTATAAAAGCAGAGGAGTATCACCTTAGTCAGTGAGGGTTTTCTGTAACTCCAGTTTATCTACAAACTGGAGAAAATAAGAACTAGTATCTTGAAATATCTTATTCTAAACCCCATTTGGTATGCAATATTTGAAAGTATATAAAATTTTTTTCTTATTCTGGTAGTATTGTCTAGGTACGTGTATTGATGTACATGTCAGTTTTCAAAAAAATAAGAGGGACAGGCTAGAGGAATATTTCACATTATAAAGCACCTGAGTTTAATCTCCATAATGTACTCATAAAATTCTGAATATGTTGGTTAATAGGAAGGGAAGGCTCAGCTAATAAAGGCCTGATGATCAGAGTTCTTAGAATGAACATGATGGAAAGAAAGAATCATTCTTGTATGTTAACTGCTGACTGCCACATGTAAAGCATGGTACAGACATGCCACCACACACTAAACAAACCAACGAATAAACATAGGAAAAACATTAAACTAAAGTGTTGGTTGTGGTGGAGTAAATTCATAATCTGAGCCCTGGGAAGTCAGAGACAGGAGAATCCCTGCAACTCATGCATGGGCAGTCTAACCTATCTGGTGACCTCAAGGCCAACGAGAGAGACAGTCTTAAAGGAGGGTTGGAGTCCTGAAAATAACTCAAGATTATCCTCTGCTCTCACATACACATATACACAAATGTGTGAACAATGTGCTTTTCACTCTAAGTTCATCATAGTTGAATACCACTGATGAATACAGAAACTACAGAGGAATTATGGTATAGCAAAGTACTTGGAATCTGAATATTTAAAAGTAATAATATAACTATGGAAGCCAGCTATTTTGTTTATTAATTTTGTTGAGTGAGAGCATATATGTTTCCCAGATTTCAGTTGCCACTACATGTTTGCAACCATACTTTTAGTATATTAAAATATTATGACCTTCATTTTCATTTGAAGTAAATCTTATTTGCATCTAGACTTCCATTCTGCTAGACAGAGAAGGAATTTGGAAACCTTATTCTGTCCCATCCCTTTCAGCAGGGATGGGTAAAGGTTTGCATAAGCAGACAAAAATTAGTTTTCTAAAAAGACCCAGACACGATATATAGCTTTTAGCCTGTGTTTTTCCATCCTTTATTCTTTGGAGTGGAAATATCTTTGCCAAGACAAGGCTACCTAAAATATCAGAGAACAACTAGGAAAATAGGTGTCATACTTTTTTTCTGACTAAGAAATATGTAAACACTAAAAACCCAAAGAACCTTTCCTTGTTGCTGCCTGGTATGTTCAATATAATGTTTCTATACTAATTTACAAAGGTTTAAGAGGTCATTTGTGGGCAGTGGTGGGTGAGGCTTCACTTCTAAACTGATGGGTAATAAAATACAGAGATAAAAATACAAACTGGAATGCTTTATTTTGTAAAGTAAAATCTGTAGTGTGTGTTGTCTTTCATATTTGGTGTCAGATAGCAGTCTAAAAAAATGAAAGCTGGGATAGGGCAGGGTTCCCCCATGGACTAATTTCATAATTTATTAAAGGGGACCTATAAAGAGGTATAATAGTTCACCTGTACATTGATGGCTTTGTAATAAATAAAAAATGTTTCACTCTTTAAGAGCCAAGGTTGAATCAATCTACACCCAAAGCTCCTTTAAGGAATGAGAAATGGAAGCTCAACAGGGAGTGGGGAGCTATCAAGATTTGTTCCTGGTGTCAGTAGAACCTAATAGTACACTAGGGATGCATGCCTTATTTTGATACTTTAAAACTGTCCTTGCTTATATTTGTGTGTGTGTGTGTACACATACAGACATATATATATATATATGAGTGTGTGTATATATGTATGTATATATATGTATATATATATGTATATATATATGTGTGTGTGTGTATATATGTATGTTTCCTAAATACAACTAGTTGAGTCAATATAATGTTACTATATTTATGTTTTAATGGCTAACCATTTGGCCCTGACAACCAATTTGTGGGCTGTTCCCTTGGAAGGATAACCTCTCCTGCTCAAAGCTTTATTTTGTTTCTTATACATATAAAAATAGGTTGCAGCCTTGTGCTTTTTCTCTATCCAGTGTGGCATGCTGGTATGTGTCAAACTTGAAGTATGAGTGGGCAGGTTGGTGAGCAGGGGAAGAGGGAATAGGATAGGGTGTTTTGGAGGCAAAATCAGGAAAGGGGATAACATTTGAAATGCAAATAAAGAAAATATCTAATAAAAAAGGAAAGAAAAGTTAAAAAAAAAAGGAAAGTCAGTATTCACATATCACTAGACTTTAAACCAATGATCTCAGTTTATCCACTTAGTGTAATGTTGACTATAGGTTCTTAATAAAGCCTTTATTATGTTGAAGTACTGTTTATCCATTCCTACATTCTTCCAGACTTTATTCATGAAACCAAGTATAAGGTTGTCTGATGCCATTAATATGTTGTATCCATCCTTATGACTTGCAACTAGTTTTAGATTGAAGTCTTCCTTTTCAGGTATAACAAGCTTTATGAGAACTTATTTGTGGCTTCTGTTGATTTGGAAGGTTGATATTTTACCCTTTAACTCTTCTTTTGGACATGATTGTTAGCTAAATGCATCTTGGATACTTGACATAGTTAGATCTTTTCTAAGTGAGCTGGTGCCATTTGCACTTAAAAATGTAATTGTGACAGACTTCTATTCCTTATGATCTAGTTAGTGTTCTGATTGGTTGTATTATTTGTTTTCTTCCTTTGTTTATTTCTTCCTTTTATATGCTTTGATCCTTTCACCTCTTCATTTGGTTCTCTCTCTCTCTCTCTCTCTCTCTCTCTCTCTCTCTCTCTCTCTCTCTCTCTCTCTCTCTCTCTCTCTTTCTCCCCTCTCCTTTTCCTCTCCTCTCCTCTCTTCTTCTCTATATATGATTGTCAAGAATTGCATTAATTTCTTTTTGCCTTGAAATGTTTTTATTTGTGCATCAACTTTAAGGGATCATTTTACCCACTATAGCTGTTCTGGCTTAGTTATTTACTTTCATAACTTGTAATATAACTTTACATACTTTCCTGGCTCTTAGAGTTGCTAATAAAAGACTTAATATCTCTGCTTTGTCTCTGAAATGATTATTTTCCCCTTCAAGTTTTACAAGTTTCTCTGCATTGTATTTTTGACACCATGACAATGACATGTTGCAGGAAATTAATCAGGTCAAGTAATTGTGACCATTTGTGTGTTTGTGTGTCTATTTCTTGTTCTATGTTTGGGCAAATTTCTATACAAATTTCACTGAACAAATCATCTATAACTTTTGACTTAGTTCCCTTTTCACCCTATACATTCTTTGGTTTTGTCTCAAGTATATCTTGAGACCTTTTGGAAGTTTTGTTCATATCAATTGTTTTCTTTATGTCTTTCTAAAGCTATTATTGTCTCAACTTTGCCCTCCATCTTTGAAATTCATTCTTTTACTTAGTCTTATTCATTCCTGGTACTATCTACTGTGAATTTTTATTTCATTTATTGAACTTATCATTACCAGGATTTGATTGGTTCTTTTTTAATATCTCAATTTCCTTGCTGAATTTTTGTATGTATTTTTTAAACTTCCCACAGTTGCCTTTAGTTTACTAAATCTCTTGTATAGGGCTATGTTAAATCCCTTGTATAGATGGTGGACTAACTTTCATCCTTCATTTGTTTATTTTAATCCTACATATGTACATTCATCTATGTAAAGTCAAGACTTTGAATTCTCTCTCATAGTTGGGTGATATCTCAGTGCCTTTGATTTCCATTATTGCTGTGAGGTTATGAATGTATCATGGCGAGTCTGGAGCTCATATTCTTTCTTATGTTTGTTGTTGTGTTTGTGGATCTATTCACGTGAATGGACTTTTTGGTTTAAATTTTTTTTTCTTTCCCCAGTTTTTTTTTTTTTTTTTTTTTTTTTTTGTCAGTCCTCCTGGAACATTGCCTTCAGTATAGATTGCAATGTTTCTAGGTTTTGGGGGTTGGGGGGAAGACTTCAACAGATGTGTAATGACTTAACAGTAGATTCAACAACGTTGAATTTCAGTAAGAGAAACTTGAGCATTTCAGTTGTATCCCTGGTAAGGTTCATAGAGTAAAGTTCTAGGAAAGTTAGACTTTCAGCTTTAGAACTGCATAATATGCATAAGCATATTATGATAGTTAATCTTCATTGTCACCCTAACTATATATGTAATTAACTAAAACCTAAGCATCTGGGCACACCTGAGGGATTTTCTTGATTGGATCATTTGAGGTAAGAAGAACCATCCTACATCTTAGGAACACTTTCTGGTGGTGGCCCATATAAAAGCATATGGAAGACGGAAGCTTTAACTTTTTATGTACTTGTTTGAACTCAGATGGACAAATTAATTTCCTGTTCCTTAGGCATTCCTTTACTGGTATTTGAACCTACTTCTTCAGGATTCCAATGTATACTCAATATTAGTAGCTCTCAGGACTTTTACAGGACCTCAGCACCTGATTGAACTGCTGAGAAATCCAGACTCATAGTCTCATGGTCTGAACAACTCGGAAATTTGGGCTTTCTATCTAGAGAACCCATCGTTGGCTTCTAAGCTACTCTAATAACACACACACACACACACACACACACACACACACACACACGTATACATACATGTACATATACTACATATACACAATATATGCCATATACATCGTATATATATACACATATTCAATACATTCTGCTTCTTTATAAACCCTGAATAATATAGATACCAGTATTTAAGTTGTAAAATGAGGAATGGTGGGAGCAAAGAGCCAATGGGTATAACATATGATTGAGGCAAATATATGAATGTAGATATGAGAGTTTTACAAAGATTATTGTCAATATAGAAATATAGAAACAAAGATTCTGTAGGCATGGAAAAAGAAAGGATAATCATTAAAGTCTTTTCTAGCAAAATAGAAGCTAAAACACACAAAAAGAAAATCAAATGAAATGCTTTTTGTTTTCTTCTTGTGCTATTATTCTGATATTTTTCTTCCTTGAATAATGTTGATTATTTGCCATGTGAGAAGTGATTTTTTTTTATTTCATTTGTCTTAGATGTCAGAAGAATGTAATATCAGGTATTTGAGATCCTGTATATTCCATGAATAACCATACATATGATGAGCTAAAGTGACCTTTTCAGTATTCGATATGGTGACGAGCTATAGACAGTCTGTTCCTTTCATTTTTTATGGCCTCTCTGAGCTTGAAATCCAAAAGCGAATTGGCCATCTGAAGCAAAATATGATATGACAAAAGGTCAAAATAGTAAAGTCCACTAGTATATTTCATAGAATACATTAGGATATTAAAATCCAGATATCTTGCTGTGGTGCCAGAACCTATAATGGGAAAAGAAAATGGTAGTAAAGGAATTTACCCTTGTGAGGATAAGAATCAATCCAAATAGGTGATGGCCATCTCTCAAATTAATTCAATTAAATCCACATTTCTTGTTTTCAGAAGTCTATATACGTGTTGTACTTCTTTTAAAACCATGTGTGCTGAGCTTTTATTGAAACACATACTCTCACTGTGGAAGGTGAGAATCTGCCTCCTCTGGAGCCCCTGCCATATGGTGCATTGTTTCCTACAGTCCCCCTTCTTTCTAATTGCATATCACCATTTTTAAAAAGTGTTCATGTGTTATGTATATCTGAAGATAAATATAGAAATGAAGACAGATGGGTAGATTGAAAGGTAAGCAATACTATTCTTTTCCTGTCTTTGTTTTCAACATATGATTTGAATGATATCTTTGTTATTAGTTACGATCAAATTGTGTCTTTTTCTAGTAATATTTCAGTACAAACAATGTCAAATGTTGATTCAGCTCTATATTGGTATAAAAATTTTTCTACAACCTTATTACAAAATTAATTCAAAACAGTTGGTTGTCAAATTCATGATTATTTCTACTGACTAAAGAGAGTATTAGAAACAAGATGATTTGTGAGTCTCCTTCCCAAATGCAATAATATTTTTATTAGGAAAAAGGAATGCACTCATTTTGACTATATTCTTCCCTTCATAGAATTACAATATTCACTAATTATATTCCAAGCAAACAGCATTTTCAAACATAAAGAAGAAAGCCTAGAAATTATAATTTATAAGAGAAAAAACACACTGTTTCTTTGTTATAAGGATTCAAGTTTGAAACTGTATTTTAAACATAACACAAAAGAATATGCCTAATTTCACAATTTTTTTTCAAATTTCATCAGCGTTGGTGCTACTCGAGGAAACATAGGCTAACATTATGGTAAAGAATATCTCTAGAGCTTGGGGTATAGTACAGTGGCTAAAACCTTTGATGAATAAGCATGAGGTCCTGAGTGTGATTCCCCCGTCCTACATAAGAAACAAAGTATGGTGGTATGAACCAGTAACTCTAGCTGCAGAGACAGAAAGATTTCAGGGACTCCTGCCCAGTCAGTGGAACCTAAACAATGAGTTCCAGGCTCAATGAAAAACCCATCTAAAAATACCTGGTGAGAAAGGAATAGAAGAAAAACTCTACTCATGGCCACCACACACCTATACACACGACCATGTACATATAACACATACATTGCATTATATAGCTTATCCAATTGAGATTTATCAATATTGACTTAGGAGTTACTTGAAAAGTACACAATAGTTTTACTTTTTAAAAAATGGGAAATGTAAGTTTTAACTTAAAATTTTGAAGATATAACTTCCCCATCCCGACCCTACCTTCAGTGTTTAATGAAGAGCACATGCTTGTCACCAGTGATGAAGTCAGTGGAACCATCTGGACAGAGATTTTCAGTTTCTCTCCAAGGTCCCTCCTCTCTGTTGTACACTTAGTTAACCCATTTTCTACATCATCTTTGTCCAAGATTGCTTGCTGTTTTGGAAACTACTCTGAAGAAAAAAGAAGAAAAAAATTTTTTCAGTGATGTTTTCCTTACCACGTGTAAACTAATCTTCAATGAATCACCACACATTTCAAGGTTAAACTTCTTAGAATACGTTTGATAAAATCACCTATTCATAAGTAACGTAGCCATTAAGAGGCATGGGGATTCAAACAACCAGTGCGCATACCACATTGCTTAAAGAGTGACGAGATTTAGTGTGGTTCTGTTTTTAATGTTACAGCTCTTTTAGGTTTCCTGTTACACCACACTTAGGGTGGATCAAGGGCTATATAAATCTTGGAAAATGAGAAGGGGTTATTCATACGTTGGAGTTTCATTAGCTGAGGTTTAGGGGTCTGAGGAAACCTTATATGTATAGAAAGGCAATGGAGATATCAGAAGAGGAAGCCCTGCTAAGAAAATGGAGTCCACCATTTTATTTTACACCAGGCTCAGGAAAGCTTCCTGGACTTGATAGGATACGACCTTGGTTGGTAGTGAGGTGAAAGAGTTCAATATGGCAAAACCATTCCCTAAATGATTCACCACATAAATTCCTCTCTGCCCATATCTCTTTAGTTCTCTTTCTTTGTATTTTGATAAAATTTGATAATAAACCTTATTTTCTGATAACTTTTACGTTGTGTTTTTTATCTTCTCTACAAAGTATTCGATAAATAAGCTGTGTTTTTTAAATTGTTACTCTTGAATTGTCAGTGTGAACATCGCTGAAGTAACGACAGCTTGGGGACTATTGTACAATTGTTTCTGTGGACTGCCTCCCAAAGCCCCTGTCTGTGAGCTTTCTAGGAACAGAATCCTTCTTTAACTTTACCCCATGTAAAATCATCCTGTCTTCCCCTGCTTGATGGCCTCTTTTTCTTGATTTCTTCAGTCTTAGTTTCTTCCACTAGTTGTATTTCTGACCTAGAGATATGTAAGAAGTTACTGTTAAACGTCAAACTTCTAGGCATGAACATCATCTAACATTTATTCAAACATATTTTTAAATATTTGCTCATTATTTATTTACACAGTTATATGATTGCTGCCTTAAGGAAGAACAAGCAATAAAACTAGCTGATGGGCTCCTTACGCCACTCAAGGTTCATCGTAGCTACCACTGTTCTTTACCTATGAAGTTTGCTTTCAACAATTTGGACCTTATTCCATGATCATTTTGCTTCCTGCTATTAAGAAGTTGCAAATGTTTCATCTGTAAATATTAATTATCCACATTTGTCACCTGCAGCTTGTTAGACATACCTCATCTACTTTACTAGTGATGAACCTTACAGCAAATTATAGATAATATAATTATCTATGTGATATAGATCAAAATGGCCATTCTGATCCTGTGCAATCAAACATGAAAGAGTGTAAAATGAAGAAATTTTCCTATGAGAACTCAAAATCATTATTATACCCAGGATAACTAAAATATTTTAAGCTTAACAATGTGATCTTAAACTCCATCATACAAATGATACAAAATCATCATCATACAAATACAATATTAAAAATAGAAAGTGAACAGAGTTTTTTTTCATTTAATTCTTTGTGTTTTAAAAGATTAAGCTTCTGTAGATAATGACTTACAGATTTGCCATTAATTATGCTACTTCCTTTGAAGGCTAAGCCCAGACGCTCAGATTTATCCTAGAAATATTATCACGCTCAGCCTGAGAGCAGCTAGTCGTTATATCACAGGCATGACTTTCCATCTTCAGTGATATCTTTAAGTACTGGTGACCCTTTAGTAGTCTTCCTTTCCTTCTCACACCAGGCATGTCAGGAAACAATGAGTGATGATGAAAAATTTCTGATTTGTTAGGGGATGAAAGATTATTAGAAATCAATCCCACTATTTTAGGCCAGAAGAATAATAAATGAAATAGATACAAAGACATTTTGGCAAGAGTTTATAAAATTAAATGAGGGCTTATACATTCTACATCTATGAACTTGACTCTTATATGTGAAGCCCAATGCATCATGATCCAGTTGATGAGTATACCACACTAGGAACCTTGGACTTTTGATGAAACTAAGTTGAGTTACCTCTCTTGTAAGAACAGCTTGCTATTTCATTCTACCCCTTTAGCAGGAATATCTGTGTTTTTATAGTTGAAACCTGTGCAATAAATGCTAACCATAGGCATTAAAATTGCCATAAATCAAGGCAAAGACATAGCATATCCTCAGGGCTCTGTACCCTGAGAGGTGTGGTAGGAATAAAAATTGCACTTATTATACACACTTATTCCCCAAGGGATAATGAATCTGGGAAAGCAGAAGGAGCCACAGAGGCTCATGAGTAGAAGATAAAATACCCTTTTTCATCTACATCACAAAAACCCCCGACATTCTGACTGAAGAAGGGCTTGTCCAGTGGTGATTTCCAAGAGTGATGTTAACCAGAATAGCAGTAGAACCACGATCATTCATGATGGTGTTATTAAAGGTTGTATTTTACTGCTGGCAAATGGGGATTCTTTTTCTTTGGGAAATTAGATATTCCAAAGTAGTGACTCTCTTCTGATCTTTCATCTGCTAAGGGATCAGTAGAAAAGAAATCATAGGAAGGGAGAGGTAATGCATCTGGATGAGAGGAAATTACACCTAATTTGTGACTTGACTTTATCATGGGAAAAAAGCCAAAAGGGATATTGATGTTATAGTGAAGATGTCTGCACTTAGGAACACCAAATCAACAGGGAAAGTCAAGATGAGGATAACATGGCATGTTAGTCTATAGAATTCAAACACTGCCAGCATTAGCCTATGTTCAGAATCTGCCTTTTTCACTTATTATATGAGAAACATTGGATGAATTGCTTCCTCCAGTCATGAAATGAAAATGTGTATTTATTAATAAGAAGAGATGTGGAGTTATGGGAATTACCTAAGTAAATAAAAAGAAAATCCTTTCACTCTTCTTTATTCTTTTATATTTATTTACCCTGACAAGCATCTCAGCATGCAGCACAGACTGGATTAGAATAAGTGACTCCCCCTGCCTCAGTCTCTGGAGCACTAGGATTACAGGCATGTGCCAGTATGCTTCATAAAGAAAAATAGATGTTAACTCTCACCCATGTGCAATCTTCTGAAGAAGGAAGTCAATTTAATATTTAACTTTACATATGCCAGATAACTGTGTCATAGATACATTCTCCAGGATAATATCTTGGAAAGCCCTGTGCCAGACTCTATCTAAACACCCTCCAAGGAATCAACCCAAGAATTTACAAGATACTAATATTTGTTATTAGAATCCACTAAGGTGTTTTATGAAGAATATGGAGGCTGTTGTAAGCTAGATTGGAAGTAGGTAACATCCATATGATCTTGCTACAGCACTATGAGCTCTGGTCATCAAGGTATTTATAGGTTGATTTAATGAATCAGTTCATGACTAACATTTTGACAGTACCCTGCCAGATACAGAGTGGCCAATTTGAAGTCTGTATCAGGAAAAGGCATGGTGGAGACCAAGGAGAACAGGTAGATTAACTGCAATTGAAACTGGAAAAGTGTAATAACTGGAACCTTGACAGATCCTCTAAATTCAGAAGTTAAAATCCTCATTTCCAACATGATGGCACTGGACAGTGAGGACTCTAGCACATGATGGAAGCAAACTTCTGGTGAATGTAAGTCATCGGGGTTTTGTTTGTTTGTTTTGTTTTTGCTTGATCACCCAATGATAGTGCAGGAACCATGACATGGAAAGTCTAAAAATGAGGCATGCCTATCTCTCTCCATTCTAAAGGCCATAATGTTGTGTGTAGTCCAGCTACAAGTCTCACAGACCAAAATCATCTAACTAAGCTATCACGAGTAATTTCAACAACTAGTAATCCAGTGAGAGGGTAACTTGGTGATGTGACACGCTATCACTGCCTCTTATTTTCTATGGTTCTGTACCTTAGCCTGAGGTCAATTCACTACAGAGAGATAGAGGGGGGGAGAGACAGA
The DNA here is from genome assembly GCF_947179515.1 of Apodemus sylvaticus. Lineage (NCBI taxonomy): Eukaryota > Metazoa > Chordata > Mammalia > Rodentia > Muridae > Apodemus > Apodemus sylvaticus. The sequence goes on from NC_067489.1 coordinate 27,599,707, forward strand.
TAGAGACAGAGAGAAACAGAAACAGAGACAGACAGAGAGACAGACAGACAGAGAGACAGACAGAGAGACAGAGAGAGAGAAAAGCAGCATGTTTAGCCATTATCACCCTGTGAGGCAAACATCATAGTAAACCTTTGTCTACCAGTGCACTAAGGAACTTGAGGAATCATGTGAAGATGAACTGCACATGGCAGCGATGGTTTCAATTTTAAAATCTGTCAATAGTGGGAATGGTATTGCAGACCCCTAATCTCAATAGTCAGGAGGTTGAGGCAGAGGGACTGCTAAATTTGAGGCAAGCCTAAGCAAGCACACTGAGACCTATTCTGACCACCAAAACCAAAATGTCTTGAAATCCTTCCACCTCTCACTCTCTAGAGCAATTCTTTCGGACAGACAGTGCCATGTACTTCATGCAATAAAATCTGGATGGAAAGAAAGCTGTCATTCCTTGCTTTTGCAGGGGCTTATTCAACAGGAGGAATACCTAGCCCTTACAAAACTATTAAATGGCAACACAATCATTGCAAAACACTATCATATCTTTAATGTTTGTTTCAAGGTAAATAATTTTGTTGATTAATAAAAGCATAAATTTGGGTTGCGAAACATAATTTGCTGAGTCAGACTTTCTTAAGGTAAGTAATTATAATTTGTGTTTTTGAGGAAAAAAAACCCAGGTGATTCTCATTATCAAGAAAGATTGAGAAATATTGATTAATTGTTTCATTTTATGCTATATTTATCTGGGCAACTATCTAAAGGAAGAGTTATGAGGGAGATGATATGCCAATTATTACAAATGAGACAATTGATACTTAGAGACACTTAATGTCTTTGTGAAGGTCACATAGCTGAAAAGGATACATTTTAATCAAGAAATTTCTTAATGGTTAAGAGTATGGAAATATTAACTACCTGCTGACCTTGATACTATGCATTAGACACATATATCAAATTATCACATAAATCAACATTATAATAATTAATAATAATAATAATAATAATAATATAACAACATAGATTTAAATCTTAAAAGCAGTCATTGTCTTTGGTTTTAGATCTTCTGTACTAAAAGTTGAACTGCATCCTGTGTTGCTGGACTCATGTTTGCCAGTCATAGTAAAAGCTCTGATACAACTGAACAAAAAATTTACCTCTTCCTTCTCACTGGGCCACTAACATGTCCAGATGTTCTAATTCCTTATACAAATTTCTGGCGACCCACAAGAAGCTGACATATTTACTTACAATTCCCCACATAAGAACTCTACCCTCCTTTGGAAGATTCCAATCCACAATGTGCATCTACCCTGTCCAGCTTCCTATCCCTCCTCTTCCCAATACTGCAAGATGGTGAAATGCAAGATAAAAACACTCCCAAAGTTTTTAATGAACTAGAAATAGAAAGGTGTGTTCTTCAGGAAGCCCAGGACAAGACATTTCTTCTCTCAGGCCTTTATTATTTTAGAAGAAAGAAATTAATAGAAGGTTAAAAGCATGAAATTGCAAGCCTAAAATAGTGTTTGAGGACAGACTGCCTTGATTTGTGGCTTTTTCTGACCCAATGGCTCATTTAGAAGTGAAGACAGTAGGTAGTTCACTCTGTTTTTATGTGCAACTTCTCCATGCTGAGCTTCACAGGGAGAAAGCTTTATATCCTATATTTCAAGCAAAATACTGTAAACTCCAACTAACATATAGGGAAACTGAGATACAGATGCAAAACCTATTGCTTTCCATAAAACAAGATAATATGGAGATAATAGTCATGTTTTGACTTTTTCCTGCATTTATAATATTTTAAATTTTTAAAATAAAATGTAATTATATTATTTTCCCATTGCTGTTTCTCCCTCCAACCCTTTCCATATATCTCCCATTTTCTCTCAAATTCATGGCCTCTGGCCTCTTTTTCTGCAACATTTTTTACACACACACACACACACACACACACATATTTGTATACTCAAATGTATTTTGAAAATATACTCAGCTCATACTATTTTACCTGTATATATATGACTTCAGAGAAGACTACTTGGTATTGGATAACATGCTGAGACATTCTTCCTGGAGAAGATTATTTTCTCCCACTCTCAGTATTAATTCACTGCTTATAGTTCTTTGTCTAGGGTAAGAGCCCTATGGGATTTTCTTCTTCTTTATTAACATGTCTATTATGTCATCCTTTCTGAGGTCATGTTAAGGTAACCATATCATTAAAACTTTATGTGTATAGGTTTTCTGACATTTCTAGGAAACACAATGTCACAGCAGACTTTTTGTTCTACTGACAACCTTTCTGTCCACTCGTGGGACATGTTTCCTGAGCATTAGGTGCAGAATGTGTGTTGTAGATTAATCAATTGGAGCTAATCTCTACACACACATATATGTGTGTGTCTGCATTTTTTTTAAAAAAATAAATATATTTTTATATATTCTATTTTTTTACAGTCCAAACTTTATTCTCCTTCTGGTCCACCCTCTGACTCTTCCATGTCCCATACCTCCTCCCTTATCTCTAAGAGGATGCCTCCCCAATCCCCTCCCACCAGACCTCCTCACTCACTGGAGCCTCAAGTCTCTTGAGGGTTAGGTGCATCTTCTCTCACTGAGTGCAGATTGAGCAGTTCTCTGCTGTATATGTGTTGGGGGCCTCACATCAGCTGGTGTATGCAGCCTGGTCGGTCGCCCAGTGTCTGAGAGATCCCCGGGAGTCCAAGTTGAAACTGCTTGCCTTCCTATGGGGTCATTCCCCTTCCCAGCTTCTTCCAGCTTTTCCCTAATTCAACTACAGGGGTCACCAGCTTCTGTCCATTAATTGGGTATAAATATTTGCATCTGACTCTTTCAGCTATTGTTGGACCTATAGGAGGGTAGTCACGATAGGCTCCTGTTTGTAAACAGACCGTAGCATCCGTAATAGTATCAGACCTTGAGGCCTCCCCTTGAGCTGGATCCCAATTTGGGCCTGTCACTGGACCTCTTTTTCCTCTGGCCCTTCTCATTATTTTTCTCAGCAGTTCTTTCAGACAAGAACATTCCTGGGTGAGTTTTTGACTGTGGCATGGAAACCCTATCCTTCAACTTGATGCCCTGTCTTTTTACTGGAGGTAAACTCTACAAGACCCTTCCCCCATCTGAAGGCATTTTATCTAAGGTCCCTGCATTTGAGTCCTGAGAGTCTCTCGCCTCCTAGTTTTCTGGTATGTTCTAGAAGTTCCCTCTACCTCCTACCTCCTGAGGTTGACTGTTTCCATCCTTTCTTCTGGCCCTCAGGTCTTCAGTCCCGTTTCTCCACCCAATACCTGATTATGTTCTCATTTTCCCTTCCCTGTCATTTTTCTCACCCAGGTACCTCCCTCCACCTTCTTTTGATGATTTCTTCTCCCTCCCGAGTGGGATTGAGGTATCTTCACTTGGGCCTTTCAGCTTGTTGAACTTCTTGAGATCTGTGGATTTTATTCTGAGTACTCAGGACTTTTCTCTCTAATATTCACTTATGAGTAAGTACATCCCATGCATATCCTTTTGTGTCAGGTTGATAGTTTCTACTTCCATTCATTTCCCTGCAATACTCATGAGGGACTTGTTCTTAATAGCTGAGTAATATTCCATTGTGTAAATGAACCTCATTTTCTGTATCCTTTCTTCTGTTGTGGGACATTTAGGTTGTTTCCAGTTTCTGGCTATCATAAATAAGTCCGCTATGAAGATAGTGGAAAACATGCCCCTGTGGCATGGTTGGACATCTTTGGGTATATGCCCAAGAGTAGTATAGCTGGGTCTTCAGCTAGTTCTATTTCTAATTTTCTGAGAAACCTCTAGATTGATTTCCAGAGTTCTTATACCAGTTCACAATCCTACTATCAATGGAGGAGTGTTCCTATTTCTACAAATCCCTACCAACATGTGCTGTCACCTGAGGCTTTGGTCTTAGCTATTCTGATTGGTGTAAGGTGGAGGAATCTCAGGGACATTTTTATTTGCATTTCTCTGATCACTAAGGATTTTGAACATTTCTTTAAGTGCTTCTCGGCCATTTAAGATTTCCTTGTTGTGACTTCTCTGTTTAGTTCTATACCACATTTTTTGATTGGGTTGTTTGACATTTATTTAATTACAAAACAAGTCTTTTAGTGCCATCTCAAATAACTATCCACTTAAAAATTCCATTTGTCAAAATGGATGAATATTTCACAAAAATTATATTAAATAACTATTAACTAGAAAGCAGAATGCAGTTATGTATAAAGCTTAAAAAAAAGAACCACAAGGAAAGGTAATAGATTGATGTGTAAGATTTATGACATAAGGGAATCTCAGTGAATCAGATCAACTGACCAAAACCAACAGAATGGAGTATTGACCTATCTTGCAAATCTACATTTGGGTGGTTGCTCAGCAGATCTATAAATATCGGACAAGTACTGCCACGGCCTTTGTTCAATCAAAAAGTATTGAATGTGTAGTATTTGTTAGGTGCTATTTTTAAGCTCTTAGGGTATAGTCATCAATGTTTATAAGAACCTGTATTTTATTATATATATGAAAAATGTTATAAACACACAAAAGTGAATTTTAGGAACCAAATATACCAATTGTCATAAAACTAAAGTATTCATGTGATAAGTGATTGAAAGGCCTCCTTTACTTGAACCAGGACACCAGTATCTAGGGACCAGGACAATTTGTGAGGAATTAATACTTATATTGAACTACAAATAATAAACAGGCATTTATGCAAACACATAAAGTGAAAATGATAGTCTAAAATAGTCAGAAAAAACTTTTAATTCTAAAACAGAGATGGAACTTTTATGGTGTTTGAAGATCAGAAATAATACCAATGAGGAGGTAGACTTATAAGAAACTGAGATAATATACATAGATGAACTGAGGATTGTGGTAGCTTAAGTGAGAATGGCCCCATAGGCTCCCATATTTAAATAGTTGGTTCCCTGTTCATGCAACTATTTGGGAAGGATTAGGAGGTGTGGCCTTTTCAAAGGGCTTGCAGCACTAGAGATGATTTTTGAGATTTCAAAAGGTCATGTATTAGCTGAAAGACAATGGATTATAGAAAAACTGCTGAATTAAGTCAACCATTACTTCATAAATGTTCTAACATCAGAATGGAAATCAGTGGAAGTGTTGCACTGGGGAAGAGGTTTTGTCTAAATTTCCACAGGTGATTAAAGACTATGGGTTCCATCAAAATTGGTAAAGATCTGATCTGAGTAAGAGAAGCTTCCATACAACTCAAGAAAGAAACAGAAAGATAACATCACAGATGATACAGAAAGCTGATGTCCCCAGCATGGAGACATCTTAACAAACCAGCTGAAGAAGTACAGATCATTCAACTGACTGGCAGATTGAAAACCTTGATGAAAGAATGGGCATTTGCTTAAGGATAGATGATTGCGAATACAGTTATAAGGAATCATTACACAAATGATTAACTTTATGAGATTAATAATTGTTTCTCTTATAAGAGTTAAACTGTTTACTGATTTTAGCTTAAACAGAAAGGGAGGAGGAATTTTAGTCCAACAACATTGCTACTGTGTCTGGAATACAGACAGACCCTTTAATCCCAAATAATGAAAATGAAGTTAGTTTGTGCAGGGAAGCAGCCATGTTTGAAAGTGAGATCTAATTGAAAGGGAAACAAAGTGACTATCAAAGAAAGACTGACAGAATGAGACAGATACATGATATGCCCAACTCTCATGAGAACAGACCGAAAAAGGGGGTGGGGTTATTTAAGGGCAGTAAAGGTAGAGAGTGTCAGCTTCAGAGTGGTCAGTCAGTCAGTTCAGTTCAGTCAGTTGGGAGTCAGTGCAGCGAATACAGCATAGTAGACTTGAATTCCCTTTTGAGCTCAGACAGTTCGGTACATGTCTTTAGAGGTATTTGAAGACAGAGAATAAGAAGGAACCAGAATATAAGAACTAATTGCCAGAGGTAGTTTGAAGCCAAGCAGAGCAATTCAGTGAAAAGCTGAGAGAAGTCAGATGCAATCAGTGAACTTTGAGAGGAGTTTTGGCCAGAAGAGCTGAGTTGAACCAGCCAGCCAGAGTTCAGAAAGAACCAGGAAGGGTGAGCTTGATAGAGCCATGGGGATAAAAGTTTTATCTACATCATGCCATTTCTAATATGTCTTTCTCGTGGTTGTGGATCAGGACATAAGCTCTCAGCTGTTTCTTCCTTCCTGCCCTCATGGACTCTAACCCTCTGAATGCTAAATTAATTACTGTTTGTAATGATTTGTTTTGGTAATGGTGTTTTATCACACAATAGCTTTGCACCTGAGACAAGAAAATAAACTCATACTTATTGAGATGGGACTCAATAAAATTTTCTTCTAAATATAACAAAAGGTCATAACACAGTGATATGCTAAAAATCCATGCATTTACATACTTTTAAAATTATCATTGTTCCAACCATTTCCCTTAAAATTTCATGAATTCATTATTTTTAATTGCTGAGTATTCCATTGTGTAAATATACCACATTTTCTGTATCCATCCTAAGTGACGTAACCCAATCACAAAAGAATACACATGGAATTCAGTCACTAATAAATGGAAATTAATTACCCCAAAAGCTCTGAATACTCAAGACAAAATTTACATATCAAATGATTCCCAAGAAGGAAGGAAGGAGAGGGTCCTGGTCCTGGAAAGGCTTGATCCAGCATTGTAGGGGAGTACCAGGACAGAGAAATGGGAGGGGGTGATTGGGGAATGGGCAGAGGTAAGAGGGTTTATGTGACTTATGGGGAGGGGGGAACTGGGAAAGGGGAAAGCATTTGGAATGTAAACAAAGAATATAGAAAATTTAAAAATAATTTTTAAAAAATAATGTATTAAAATAGGGATCAAAAGGGGTAACCAGGAAGGGGGATCTCATTTGAAATATAAAGAAATAAAATGATTAATAAAGAAGTAAATTATTCCAGTAAAAAATATATATCATTGTATCTGTTTTGTGGAAAGTGATCTAGGCAAATTCATGTTGTTATGGTTTTTAATATGCTTAGCCCAGGGAGTGGCACTATTTGGGGGTGTGGTCTTGTTGAAGTAAGTGTGTCACTGTGGGCATGGATTTAAGACCCATATCCTAGCTGCTGGGAAGTCAGTATTCTGCAAGCAACCTTCAAAAGAAGATGTATAACTCCCAGCTCTTCTTTGTACCATGCCTGCCTGGATGTTGCCATGTTCCCCCTTGATGACAATGGACTGAACCTCTGAACCTGTAAGCCAGGCACAGTTAAATGTTGTCTTTACAGGAGTTGCCTTGGTCATGGTGTCTGTTCACAGCAGTAAAACCATAACTACGGCACATGGTAACATAGAAGGATACTCCATAATAATGAAGGTTTCTAGAACTGTGATGAGCTCCAAGAGAGCAGAAGTAGCTGAATGCGGACTGTACATTGGCACGACAATTGGTAAGACTAAACTAATGGATTTGATGGAGAATATGAAAGAAATTAAAAAAAAAAAAAACGAAGCAAGAATTACTAGTCCTAGATTAGTGGACTGAGCTCTTTAAATTTGTAGTCCCATTTCCTGAGGTGACAAAATACTGGGACAGATCAAGCTGCAAGTGTTATAATTAATAGACCTTTTCTGTCATATTTAGTCTTAGATATCTAGGAAATAGTCCAGTCCAGTCACTCAGCTTTGTTAACTGCCATATTCCATTTCCATGCAATAAATGTTTAAGTGATCTTAAAAGATAAATGGAATGAAAATAGTATCTGAAACAATGGTCACAATCTGTACATGCAAGCATCGACTTAGAGAGCATAAATAAAGAGGATTACAGGCAAAGGGATAAAGGCCAGAGTCCTGAACCAATTTTTTGTATTGGATATTGTGTAACTGCTATGGAGTTGTGAAATAAGATTTACAAAATTAAGTCAGTAAATTAAAAAGAAGCCCAGAAGAATATGTTATATAAAATTAAATGAAAGAATATCTTAGGATGGTTGAAATAATCTATCACATTAAAATTATCAGTAGCACTTGGTAATATTACAGATAACTATAATGATCTATAATTTAAATTCCCTCCAAAGGCAACATATTGAAATCTTGGTCATCAGATCAGGGTGTTGCTGAAAGATGGCAGAACCTTTAAGATATGAATTTCAGTGGAAGGAAGTTAGGCCATTGAGAGACTACACCTGACAGTGATTTGGCAGTGATGTTATCTTCCTCGTTTGCTCCATGAGGATGCCATGAGATGAGCAGCTCTTCTCAGAGCTGTGTGTGTTCCTCTCTGCTCTGTGTTTCCACGGGCTCCAAGTCAAGGAGCCAGCTAGCAACGATTAGTAGTTTCTGATGCTATAAGCAAAAGTCAATATTTACTCCTTTTTAACGTATTGTCTCAACCATGATATCTCACAGTAGTGGAAAGCTAAGAGTGAACTATAGGTCAGAATATGTTGCATAACGGTGACCTTGCTCAGAGCAATGATGTTAAAATTCTAACTACAAAAAGTAGAAAGTGAGATGTGTAGTGAGCATATGAAAAAAAAAAATCCTACAAAGGCAAGGAACTACTATTGTGATTTCCCACCCCCCATGAATCTGTGCAGAATAATAAAGTTCTAACTTCAAGTTCCCATGAAAATAAGAGACAATATTTTAATGTGTTTTGAGAAGACTAACAAAGAATGGTTACTTGGAAAATAAATTATTTAATAGTACAAATTAAACTTTTAAGATGCTAATAATAGATGGATTTTGTGGCAGAAAGAAACTTGGACTTAAGCAGTACCATTAGTTTTACTATAGTGCATGAAGCCACAATAAAGAAAACTATAACAGTAGAACCATTATAATTGGCTGTGTATTTTACTGAAGCTGAAGTAATTCTCATCTAAGTTCATTTACTGTGTTCAAGGTCGTTAGTACTTGAGTAGTAAGCACTGAAGATTTAAGGTAAAGACATGGATTGTCACTTTGCAAAGTGGCAAGCTAATTTAATAGGAAAGTTTAGCAAGATTGTCTGTCAATGTGGAGATTTATTTTAATACTCTGGACATAAATTTAAAGCCAGTCCAATCAATGAGGCTTCCTTTAGTGCTATTGCTGAGGCATTCATTCATAGATATAAAATTTTTTTTTGATTTGTTCTAAAGGTAGAGAATATTCCAGGTGAACAGAATCAAGAGATGGGGGTGGGAATTATAAGGTCTGGAAGGGCTCAGAAATCGAGGTAAAGGACACAACTGAGGTATGGTTTTAGGATAAAAAGACTGCAGGATCTCATGAGGCTGAAGAATTGCTAGAGAAAATATTCATATTAATAGTTGAAGAGAAGAGGTTGATAATCCATGACTGAAATATCTGAATGATAATTTTAGCATCTTATATGTTATATAGTCAATGAAAAGTTATAAATCATATAATTGTGTGGCCCACTTGGTTTTAAATAAAATTTTGGAAACAAATCTGAGACTGTAGTCATTATATGGATTGCATAATTACATGGACAATTCTAGAAAATGCAGGACTTGGGAGATGAAGACAAACCAAATGGAGCAGATAAATGACAGTTGGAGTAGGTAATAATGAAAAAGTGGGGGTTGAAATATGTCTCATGAGTTAAATTTATTAAAAAAAAATAACCTCCTATTTGCAGAGAAAAGGAGAACCAATGTTCTTCAAATGGCCTCAGTGATTAGAAGCATACCTGAATAGTGTGGCATGTAGAAAATCAAAGTGTTTTCATTTAGGAGGTGATTGAGGCATGGTGTCTTTGACACAGTCACATTTCACTTAACCAAGAGGATAACGGTATCAGTAAAAGAACTGGGTGAGAATAAAATAGGCAACGATTGTGAGATGATTCTAGAAGGAACAGGAGGACTGAGGTGGGCATGCATGTGAACTGTAAATCAGAGGAGAATATGTAAAGCACCGTAATCAGCATTCCTACACTAGACAGTGCTGAAAGTTGTGTTGATACCCAAGGATATATGAATGGTAGAACCATTTGGAAAACAGTCAAAACAGTAAATGCCTTGAAAATGCAACGTGTGGCCTTGAGGGAACTATGAAATTGGTAAAACTTAGAATGATTAAAACCTGGAAGATTTGTTGCTCAGTAAAGGACTGATATTATAATAAACAGACATGACTGGATCGTGGAATTTCAACTCATATATATATATATATATATATATATACCAAAGAATTGAATTGTCTGAGAGCAAGATCAATAACATGTGAAAACATAACTTCATTGACAAGAATAAATGCACATTTTAAAACTCACTAGTAAATGTTTGCTGTCAAAAATATAAAGGTGACTATATCCACAAGCTGGTTGAATGAATCAGAAAATCTTGGCTAATTCTATGCCATTTTTAAGAAAATACATACAACTTTGATTTTACTATTATAATTTCACATACACACATATCTATTCCCCATTACCTTCTTTTTTACTTTTTGTCTTAGAATAATAGTTTTTCACGTAATATATTCTGATTACTTTTTGTCCTCTGCCACTCCTCCCAGATTCTCCTTTCTCTATCCACATAAATCCATACCCTTTCTTTGTGTCTCTCATTAGAATACAAACAAGCATTCCAAAAATACTAATAATAAGGTAAAGTCAAACAAATGAGAAATAGAATACAAATAGGAAAAAAAGAAACATGTGCACACATTGAGACAAATCTATTCATACACATAGAGAAGTATAAAGACAAAGTCAGAAATCATAATTTATCAGCAAAACATCCATAAGGTTAAAAATTAACTCCAAAAACACCATTCAGTTCATTTTGTATTGGCCACCTACTGCCTGGCAGGGAACCTACCCTTAAATGTGGTTCGTATACTTACTGAAGCTGTGTTGCAGACCACTACGTTTTCCTTAATGAATGGTTATCAATTGGAGATAGCTTCTGGATTAGGAATAGAGGTTTGTGTCTACTTCCTCTGACAACACTGGGGCCCTGCAGGTCCTGTGCCTGCTGCCGCAGCCTCTGTGATTCCCTGTGTGTCACCCATCTTATCAATCTTAGTGTGTCTGGAAAGCCTTGCTTCCTTAGTGTCTACCATCCCTACTGACTCTCACAATCTTTCTGCCTCTACTTCCTCTGAGTTTCCTGAGCCATGAGGGTAGATTTGGTAGAGACTTCTTGTTTAGGACCAAATGCTCTAAGGTCCCTTACTTTCTGCACAACGTCCAGTTATTGGTCCCTGTATTTGTCCCCATCTCCTGCAGGAGAAAGTTTGTCTGATGTTGTCTGAGTTAAGACACTGATTTGCGAGCAGAGTGTCTTTAGGAATCACTATAGGATGTTCATGTAGAAGAGCAGTAGTATTTGGTTTTCTGCTATGTCTGTGGCCTATCTAGTCTCATATTCTTGGCTGCCCAGGCATTGTCTTGTGTGAGTTTCATTTAATAGAGTAGATACATCTTAATCCTAATAAAGTAGTGCTTGGTTATTCCCATAACTGGTGGGTACCAGTGTATCTTTCTAGCACTTAAAGAGGAACTTTGGTAAAAAGAAATCACCTGATTTGTCCCTTAAAGTAAGAAGGCATCATGAATGTGTAAAATGATGAAGAATTTATCAGGTCTCTGAATAAGTCATGTATCTGTAAATGGAAAATACTTCTTCAGCTGTCCTGGGTATGGTAGGACTCCTGAACAGTTCAAAGAATCAGTTGTTTAGGCAATCTCATTTCTCTTTCTAATAATCTTTCAAAAATATCTAATCTTGGGTTCTAGAAAAAATTGAAGTTATATTTAAAGTGTGTATGCCTGAGTTTCATGACAAACCTGTCAATCAAAATTACATGGGTGATTGATTGATTGATTGATTGATTGATTGGAGAATATCTCACTGTTGCCCACTCTGCCTAGAATTTGATTTACAGATTACATGTAAACTCACAGTGATCCTCCTGTCTCTGCCTTCTGGGTATTGGAATTATATTTGTGCACACTATGCCTGGATATGGGTTTAAAAATCCTATCTCTTTTCACACAGTTTAGTGACAAGAAGACTTTGAATACATCATTTATATGTTAATGGAAGGCATTTTAGTAGTTACTGTTAGACTTGAGAAAAGAACATTTCCACAACTGTCTGACTAAAGCAAGCTGTATTTAGAAATGCACAAGGGACTGGCCAGTGCTAGAAAGATTACTAGAAAGAGAAATGAGATTGCACCTGCCTCCCTCTATGTCAGGGCTTCAGAGAGCAGCAGCTCATAGATTGCATCAAATTCTAGGCAGAGTGGGCAACAGTGAGATATTCTCCAATCAATCAATCAATCAATCAATCACCCATGTAATTTTGATTGACAGGTTTGTCATGAAACTCAGGCATACACACTTTAAATATAACTTCAATTTTTTCTAGAACCCAAGATTAGATATTTTTGAAAGATTACTAGAAAGAGAAATGAGATTGCACCTGCCTCCCTCTATGTCAGGGCTTCAGAGAGCAGCAGCTCACTGGCTTTTGAGGTCTCTTTTATGTAAACTGTTAAGGTCAATAGAAAAAGAGCTGTTGCTATAATTAATATTGGATCCTAGCACCCAGTCAGAAGGGTGGGGATTCAGGACTCAAGGCTGCCTATGAGCAAGCCTGTCCATGTGGAAGGGGAGTCATCAAGATATCAGGGAAGACACATTTTCATAAGGCAAAAATGAATCATGTATCACAGGTTGAGTTTACCAAGGTAAACATCATGGGGATACAAGTTCAGCATAGGTTGAAAAACATGGTTTGCAGAATACATTGGCTTAGGAAACAGAAGCTAATTGTTGTAATTTATGGATTCTCAATAACATTGTGAGACAAAGAGGCTCTTTAACAATAAAAACTTACTAACAATGTATAACTATGTAGCTCCTTAACAACAATGTGGTTCCTGGTTGGTTTCACAGTCACCAACAGTAAAACTTTATCTTTATGCTTGGAAAATTGATAAACAGGAGAGAGTTCTTAAAAGCCTGGTTATTAAATGCATGATGGATTATTAGCTCTCATCTAAGTTTGAGGCCTCTTGTCCACTCAAGTTTGGATATTAGTATTGATTAAACGCTCTCTGTTGTGACTAAATTGGATTGCATCAAAAAGCTATTCACGCGCGAGCGTGTGTTGTGTATGTGTGTGTGTGTGTGTGTGTGTGTGTGTGTGTGTGTGTGTGTGTGAGAGAGAGAGAGAGAGAGAGAGAGAGAGAGAAATGGAGTTTTCAGAGGAATCTTGAGATCATGGGGGCTCTGATCTGAGCAATGGATTAATTTCTTCTTTCATTGATCCGTATTATAGCAACATTATGGGGGTGGTGGTAAAGGGCGGATGATGGGACACAGGTGGGAGAAGTAGTTGAAGCAAACATCTCGCCCTAAATTCTCCCTGAATCCCCCTTCTCTCCCTCCTGTCTTCTAATAACTTAGGGGGGTGAGGAACTGGGGATAGCTACTGGAGGGTCCCAAACACCAGAGAAACTTGAAGCTCCCAGTACCCAATGGGATTGACTTTAACCATAATGCACAGAGAAGGGGGAAATAGACCCTATGGAAACCACTTCCAGTAAATAGACAGCTCCTGGTCAAGGGAACATGCCACCCACCCATCTCAAAGTTTTTTTTAAGTCAGAAATGTTCCTATCCAAAGGAAGAACAGGGCAAAAAATGGAGCAGAGACTGAAGGAAGGGCCAACCGAAGAACAGCCCCACCTGGGGATATATCATTTCTGTAGACACCAAACCCAACACTGTTGCCATGGTCAAGAGACGCTCAGGGACAGGAACCAAGTGTGGCACTTCTGTGGGAGGTTCAGTGAGCAACTGACCAATACAGATGCAGATGCTTGCAGCCAACCATCAGGCTGAACTCAGGGAACATGGTCGGGGAGCTGGCAGAAGGACTGGAGGAGAGGAATTGCCACCCATTGGAAGAACAACATAGACTGGCCCGACCACCCAGTTCTCCCAGAGATTAGACCACGAACCAAGGAGTATATCTAGAGGGATCCATGACTCCAGATTCATATGTAGCAAAAGATGGCTTTGCCCCACAGCAATGGGAGAGGAGCCCCTTGGTCCCTGAGCTGTTTGATGCCCAAGAGTAGGGGGATTCTGGAGTTGTGGGGCAGGAAAGTGTGGGTGGGTGGGGGAGCACCCTCATATGGGCAAAAGGGATGAGGAGAGCAGATGTGGGATGGTGGGTTGCTGAGGAGTAACCAGGAAGTGGAATAACATGGGATGGGTGGTTGGTGGAGGGGGTAACCGGGAAGTTGGATATCATTTGAGGTGTGAATAAATGGAGTGATTAATTTTTTTTTAAAAAAAAAGGAAAATAAAAGTAGCCTCCATTATATGCTCTGGCCACGATAATGATCTGCTTAAATATACTGGGCCAAATGTTTATGGAGGAAATGCTTTAAAAGTGTGTACAAAACAAAGCATTTCTACCTAAAGTTTTATGGCTGTTTTTACTAATGAGAAATTAACTTCACACCATCCTCCAAGTCTCCTTGTCAGCTGCATTTCTGAATCTGCCTGTTCTGGAGTTTGCTCTAGAATTGAGCTTTTCCTAAGCAGTAACCTTCCCCATTTTGTGCTGTCTTCCGTCTCTGACTTTTTTTCTAATAGAACTGCCTAGAAATAGTAATGCCTTTCATTTTACTACCCCGTACTTTTATGTTTGTGTAGGCTTATCCAAGTTATTCGTGTGCAACATAGCTATTATAGTGGAAAGCTAAAAGTTAACTAAAATATTCTCATCTGATCCAATCAAGACTAATGTGGTCAAACATTGATGTGTCACAGTCACTTCCAACAGTTTGACATCACATGGATCAATATAGTTGTCCATTTCAAATAATTGACAAAACCACTCCATGGAAAAAGAAGTAAAAGAGATTCTGACTCTGTCTAATAATAAACTTATACATAGTATAAGTCCATTATAGAAAAAAAGATTTCAATTAAAAATAAAAGAAAATAATCTAAAATCAATCTCCTTACATTAGTTTATCTCTTTGACAGAGAGGATTCAAATAGATGCAAAATAATGTATCTCAAATAGGATCATGGAACTTGAAGGAAGTTTTGAGATCAATTTAATGTTCTATCCAACTCCATCCTTTTGTAAGATTGGAATCTGAGGTCTAAAAAAAATAGAAAGCTTTCTAAATCTATACTGTTTATCAAAGTCAACAGTGGGGATATAACCTGACCTCAGGGCTTTATCCACATAACAGGTCAAACTCTAAAAGTAAGACCGGCTCTGCTTTATAAGGCTTCAATCATCTTGAATAATTTCTAAGACATACATCTCCATATTTTAAAGTCTCCTTCTTCTTTTTGTTTATATACCAAGCTTTATAGTTAATTAATTTTACATGGAAATGAAGTGAATCATGACTTAATTTGCATACTTGCAAATTGGAAAAAAATCAACATCTGCCTAAAAACTGCTTATGACAACCTGTTATTTACTGACAAAGGAGTATCTCTTTTTCTGTGGGGGGGAAAGCAAAATAAATTATGTGGAATCCACCTTCCTGTTAGAACAGGAGCCTCCCTTTGGGACTAAGAATACTTTATGCAATGGTAGGAAAAAGAAATAGTTTGTGGAAGGTCTGCCTGATAAATGATTCAAATATGTAATCACATATAATTCCATTTAATCCATACAACATCTCTGTAGAATGGACACTAAAAGTTGAAGAAATGGAATCATAACATTGTTTAGAGCTGTACTCAAAGCCCTATAATGGGCATGCATATTGGCAAAGCAGAATTTGAAATTAGGTTTTAGGGAAACAACTATAATGATTTTATCTGGGATGAGGAATTTCCTAGGACATGTAACTTTCAGAATTAAAGCTAGAAGCCCAGACACACTTGTTTGGTTTAGGAGTAGTAAGAGCAGAAAGTGTTTCCTTGAATTTTGCTACTGTGTATGATTCCACTGGGAACCAGGATTGGGTGGTGAAAAACATGCTAATACATTTTTGATCCATTCTCTTGGATTTAACTGCCTGGGCTACACTGTTAATATCTTTCTAAGTTATGATGATATCAATGGTCCATAGATTACAAGTATAGAATAGCACTTTACAAAGAAAAAATTATACTTCCCATGTGATCTATATTTCATACCCTTTTTTACATTTTCTGTAATTACATTCATTTTATCTCACAAGAACACATTAAATATCAAATATGGAGTAGGACATAATATTTAAGCAATAAATTAGTTAAATATAGCTCCTTTCCTACCAAGTTGTATACTGAAGATAATTTTAAATTTATTTTTGGACAATTTTATACATGCATACAATGTATCTTGATTATGCCTTCACCTGATACCCATTTCTATCCCTTGCCAGTCCCCCCTTTTCCTTCCCAACATATTCCATTCCTTCTTTCATGTCAATTGTATGTGTGTGGTCCATTGAGTTTAATTATGGTTGCTAAAATGAAAATATTTGGAGATTATTTACTGGGGCATGGGTAATTGATCAATGGCTATACCACTGGCAGCAGCCATGTCATAATCAGGTACAGGGCAATTTTAATACTTATCTCCATCTTTGGCTCCTACACTATTTGGTCTTCATCTGCCATTATGTTCCATGAGCTATGAAGGGGATCATATATATGCCTTATTTAGGACTATACTCAGTAGCCACCTATTCATGACACTTTGAACAGCTTGTCCTGAGCCTCTGTGTTAATTGCCATACAAACACAAAAGAAGTTGAAATCATGCTCACTTATCTATGGGTATAAACATAAATATTAATAATTGATAATATATCCATGTAAGAAAATTACAGTTCACGGCCTTTTTGTAGGGTCTATGACCTTCTCACCATGAGTTGGGGGGGGGCTATATTTGTTTATAGTAACAAGAATGAATTCTATCCTGTGAAGCAGCCTTCAAATCCAAGCAGAATGTACTTTGTTATTTGTATAACACCCATGCCCCTCTTCTACCAATCGTCACATCTCACCTGGTAGGCTGCTATTGAATCATTCAGATCCACTTCTGGCAAAGTATGGATATCTTTATTCATTCAGCAGCCTACATAGCACCTGCCAGTTGTCTGAAAGCTAGCCAGCTGGAAGGCAGCTATAAGCTCAGTTCCAACTTGATTTCTCTGTCAAGAAAACAGTACAGTAGTATTATATCTTCAGTAATCTGATCTTTCTATCTATCTATTTCTGGTGTGCAACCAGGACCAGGAGTAATAACCTATATTGTGAGCCTTGGTGGATTACCAAACAAACAACCCATAGGGAAGTATCCCACACTTGGTACTTGGATTTTTCATTAATGGCTTCTGGGAGCAAAATTATCCATCCACACTGGGTATTTCCATTCAGAATCTGTTGTAAGATATTTGAATTAGCTTATATATTAATAGGTTCCTATGTAGAATTTTCACATCTCCTTAATTTTGATTAACCCTCCCATCTTCCCTTTCCTGTATCTCACCCTGCTGTGCCATCCCTGCTTAAAGTGTATGTTTAATTTTAAATATCTGTAGAATCTAGTACACTAGAAATGGGCTATGAGTAGAAAGTCTCCAAGAAGAATTCAAACACATGTGATATAAAAGCAGAGGGGAGTGGGACTGTATCCCAAAGTGCCTGAGCACCTGCACCTGCTAGAAAAGAATCACTAGTAATACCTTAGCTAATGTTCAAGACACATTAAAACACATGTGTTTAGCTCTGCTAGCCAGTAAGTTGATAATTAATGTTCACCTTAGCAGAAGATAAAAGGCCATTTTTATTGTTTTGATAGCCAAAAGTCAAGGTCAAACCCCACCAGGTCAGATAGCCAAAGCCCAGACATCTGATGATCCTATCAGGCTAGTAGCAGCTCTTAACATCCAAAGGTATAAAACCATAAGATCACTGTAAACATACACATTCTTGCATTTTATAAGAATTTGCTTAGGTAAGACTTAGTAATAATGCATTTTGTATGCCATTATCTCCTTTACTATTAGAACCTGATACTTCAAATCTCACACCAAAGACATGGCTTTGTGGTCATTTTTGGCTTATAATATACCCAACATAATACTAAAGACTGAGTAGGAGATGGAGCTTTAGATAACATTAATTTACATAAAAATGTAATTACTTTAAGGATTTTAAATTTAGATGGTAATAGATCTAATAGCGTACTTAGGGTTATTGTTTATTTGATTTTAGATGGCAAAAATAAAAAATAGAAAATAATTAAAAAAAAAACAATCCACTGTAAAAGCATCCTCCACACATACACACACACACACACACACACACACACACACACAAAATCTGGATAGAAAACATTCAGACTGCCTTTTTACTAACTTCTTTGCCTGGTCTTCCCAAGCGCAACGTTACTTTTCCTGAGTCTTCTATACAGACCACTTTTAAATTCCATACAAGACAAACAGGGCAAATTCCATCTCAGAATTGCAGTTGTGTTGACACATGGTAATCTTATTAGCAATAAAAGGATATTACCTATAATTGAATAACTGTGCAATTAGCAAATTTTAGAGTTGAAGAACACGACCATTCTTTAGCTTTGCATTTGTTTTTAACTCACAGCAGGACATGTTTGAATTATCAACAAAACTATTAGCTCGAGTAAATGAAAAAATAACTTAATAAAAATTATTTCACCCAGAATAAATATTAACTACAGCTCATACCGATAAGCTTACATTTAGCAATTAGAACTGTGTTGTGCTGCTACTTAGGCAATTCATGTGTGCATTTATTTCCAGTAACATAACATTGACATTACCTAGAAATCTGAGTGGGTAACATTCTGTTCTGTGTTGATAACAGAGATCACCTTTCTACTTCTTTAAACAAACATACCTGTGAGTAAAATAATTAAATAATTCATCTGGGGCAGTTGTATTTTGTATCTTCATGACAGCTATATAATTGGGTCATTCTGGTATGGTATACACACAAACACACAGTTTCCTTTAAAATGGATTTAGGTATGTTCCGGGGATCAACATTAACCATGGAACAAATTACATTAAAATTACAATTAACTTCTGCTCAACTGTCAGCAGAAATCGATGTTACTGTGTACACACTGTCTCTTCCTCGCTTTTATTAAGCCCCTTTCAATTATGAAGGAACATAAATTGGAGAGATGTCGCTGTGTCATCTACAGCATTAAAATGTAGGAGGAACATTGACCCTGGCCTCTAGAGATTATGTGAAAAGCCATTTATATGCACAGCTGTACAAATTGCCTGAGTTTAATGCTAAATTCCATGGCAAATCATCTTTGCTACTCTGCATCTAAAGAAAGACAAGGTTTGAATATTTATGCTTCCTTACTAAACTAGCCCAGTAAGCAGTGCACTGGTGAAGTGACCGGTACAGATCTCATTCTGGGAGTTACAGGTTTTACCTTTAAATGAAATAAGTCACTGGATTTTACATTTAGCTGAGAATTACTGGGCTGCCAGGGTTCTCTAATGTTAGTTTCTTACTCATATGGATTCCAAGAGTTCAGTCTGCAATTTCTTCTTGATTAATTGCCCAACAGTTCCCACTTTCTACTCATATATGTACAAGCTTTAATCATTGATACTTATATATTCATAGTTTATATTTTAGACATGTTACTAAAGGAGCATCACTTCATGTGGAATGAAATCAAACAAACCAAACACTAACAAAAGCTCTTTGTGGATGAAAACCTCTTGTCAAAGAAAGGCTTGGGCATGATGCCATAATCAATCCCTCTAGATCATTCTGATGTCTTACTTTCCACATGTCTTGTGTCTTGGCTCTTTTCGTGTGCAACAATCAATGAAACATACTCAAATTTTTAAATCTAGAAATTGCCATAATATTTCCCAAGATTGTTTTGAGGTAAAATTTTTAGTAAGTATATAGTGATGATTTTTAACATTATCTGTCTTCAAAAGTCTTTAAACTTTCTACTATCAATTTCTTTTTAAGTTAATACACACACACACACACATATGGTTAGGGTTAAGGTTAGGTATAGATATGTGTATACACACATATGCATATATATATACTACTTTATACATATATATTTAGTTTAATGAACTTTTCTCATCTGAGATTATGGTACTCATCCAAGAGCCAAAGACCACTTACCAAAAATCCAAATCAGACACAAGAAGCCCTATTTTGAGTTGTTAGTCAGTGATGTTTAAGACTCCCCACAATACATATCCTTTTATTGTTGCCCTTCATTACACCCCAGAAGTGGATGGTAAGTCCATATTGATGAAGATGCTAAGTATTTCAGGAATAGGATCTAGAGACCTCTGAGATGAAAATGCTACTTCTGTGAGGATTCTTTTTCATGGTAGCAGAATGTACCATGCAGGCTTCCAAAGAAAGGAGGAAAACACGAGTTCTACCTAGCTATGATGATTATGAATCACATCAACAGCAAGCATGAAAAAAATAATGCTAATATGGTAGTAGTGGCACATATGCCTAGTCATTAACCAACAGCTCTCCAATGTTGGGGTCATCCCTAGCAGGTAGTTCTTGTTTAGTTTTTCTTGAGGCATTCATGGGGATAAGACATTCTCTTACAAGATATTTAGGGTTGCTGTATAATAATAAAACATTTACTTGTCTTAAATCTAAGTCACTATGATTCAATAGCTGACCTGCCTTCTGTGAGTTCCTCTGAGGCAAGAAACTGTTTAGCACCTCATGACAACAGCAGGGCATTAAGTGAAAAAATTTATTACTGGTGCTCCTTTCTCTAGTGAATCAACAATAAGTCTCTCTGGCTAAGCTGGTTAATGCTTTGTGAATGAGAGGAAGGAAGGAAAGGAATAGAATTAAGATGCTGTATAGTAGCAAATATGCACAGACACATATACATTCAAACATTCATACACCCATACTCTGACCTGGCCTAACCATCTGCACAATCAACTGCACAAGCATTCATTCATGCTTACATAATACACATATTCCTACACACAAACATACAAACACATACATTTGGAGGGGCAGGTGGGTGGATGGGGCAAAGCACCTTAAACCAAACCATTCAACCAAACATTTCTTTTTTTCTGTTCTTTTATACCTTCTTAGACAAAAAATTCTTTAGAGACTTACCTCAGAGATAAAATGTTACATAGAATGGGAGTTACAGAAGCATGTTGAAATTGAGTTCAAAGACGTGTTTCATTATAATAAATGCATGGCCTTGCCTCATCAGAGTGCACACATGTGACTTTAACCTTGATCCTAAATGTTTTTCCTTGAACACAAAAGTATCCTAAGTCTATTTCTCTTTTTAGTATAATTATGAAAGCTCATAGCATTTCTTTTTTTTTTTTTTTGACACAGGAAAAGCCTTTATTTAATATTGTGGAAAATTACTCATAGGTAACAATATACAGGCTAAAACACTTAGATTGCTAGCACATGACTGGTTACTAGCCAAGAACTTGTCCTAGCACATAGGCCAGATACAAATATTCTAACCATCTAGCAGGGAATCTATTTTTTTGTTGTTTGAACCTTTAAAAGGCCCAGTATGTCATAGTCATGTGGATCTGATTCAGACATACAGAAGGGGTGGGGGCAGGATCCTAGTACATTGAAATTACCTTCAGTGTAATCAGTTACTACAAGGCCATTCAAGGATAATCACGTGGCCCCAATTCTCCACTAGTAAAATGGACCTCAAGGAGTGGTGAGCAGTTTAAAACTATTCTGCTTCCTTTATGGCCTCTACCCCTGCAAAATAGCTCACTTCAGCTACCCCTGCTTCAGCTTTGCCACTAATCCTAAGGTGGGATACACGCAGGACTGGTCACTACATGTATGAGTACTTCACCTTGGAGCCATTCAACTCAGAGTTTCTTTCTTGTAGTTTTCAACCTGCTTGTGTCCGAGGAAGCAGCACGGCTGGACAGTGGCGACCGGCTCAGGTGGGTCGGCCACCAAGCCCGGGACCGAAAGCTCATAGCATTTTTTATTATGCAACCTTCATTTAATATTCTGATGAGTGGGCACATTCTATTCTTGATTCTACCTTTATTACATCTTTCTAGCAACTAAGACCATATCTAAAATCTTTCTTCTTCAAGTTATTTGAATCAAGTCAGAAATTCTATAGATTATCTATTTGTCTGCATACCATCACTACAAGATGGCATATCTTTATAGGTCTGCAGAAATCTGCTCAAAATGGGTTGATCAATACATAGTGGTTGTTATATATTTGATAATAACAGGAAATGCATATTAATAGCAGGAATCTTTCCCAAAATGAAGTTCTACTGGGCCTTGCCTAACAGAGCAAATCTGTTGTAGATTATAATCTAAGGCAGACTCATCTCAGGAAGATCGCCTGCTAGTATTTAACTTCTCCTATTATAGCTCCTGATACTCTGACTGGACTTAAGACCCACTCATAAAAGGGAGAAAATGCCTGGTACTGGAATCTGAGATAACTATTCAGTGCTAGTAAAACCCTGGTTGCTGGAGGAGACTACAAAGCACTGATTTGCTAAACCAGCTTAATACCTAACAGCAATTTATAAACCTTACCTTTATAACTGCAGAGAAATGTTGTATTCACCCCTCATCAAGAAATCTTCTCTTTGCGACAGACAGAAACCACTACAGAAAAACATGACCATTCAAAATGCAATTGTAGATCTCAGTCCCAATGGAATAGATCTACAAAAATGTCCCAGCACCTAAGGCTCAAAGAACATTGTAGAAGAGGGATAAGAAAGATTGTAAGAGCTACAGGATCAGAGCTTTATTGTAAGATTGTGTCTTCCAGAAATTAGAACCATACATCTTACTAATAAGACTTCCTAGATGAGAATTGAATGGGAGTGACCCTAATGAACCTATTAAACTGGAACAAGAAAGGTCCATGAAGCCTTAGTCCTACGCAAACAATTACAGGTAACTAGCAAAAACTTGGAATGAGGATTGTGGCTTTCTCAAGGGAAAATGATGCCAATTGGTTGTCCATTGATAAGCAGTCAGCTCTGAAAATATATACCAGTAGTACTATATGGACTGACCAGGTGTATTTAAGAATGTGTATATGTGTGTGC
The DNA here is from genome assembly GCF_947179515.1 of Apodemus sylvaticus. Classification (NCBI taxonomy): domain Eukaryota; kingdom Metazoa; phylum Chordata; class Mammalia; order Rodentia; family Muridae; genus Apodemus; species Apodemus sylvaticus. The sequence continues at coordinate 27,622,842 of NC_067489.1, forward strand.
ATGTGTGTAAAATAGCAATTGGTTAAAAAACAACAACAAAAAACAAATAACACCACGAATTTGAAGGAAAACAGAAAAGAAGGAGTATATGGGAAGATTTAGAGAGAAGAAAGGAAAGGAAGAAATATTTTAATCCTATTATCATTTCAAAAAAACCAATATTCCACAAAATTCAAAATCTAAAATAAATGGATGAATTTCTAGATATAAATGGGGCTAAATGGCAAAATTAAGGCAAAACAAATAATTTAAATAGACCTATACAGTCCTGTAAAATATCACCAGTAATTAAAACATCACAAATAAAAAATATCCAGCATTATACAATTCCATAGAGAATTCTGAAAGTATCTATAATGTGGTAGTCTATGTGATATCAAAAGCTTCTCCACAAAGGAAAATACCTGGAACATTAGTTTCACTGATGAACCTTTTAAATGTTAAATATAATCCTTAACAACAATGAATTACAAACTCTGACAACAGAAAAAAAGACAATTCAAAGGGATACTGCCAAAACCATTTTATGAAACCGGAGTGAAAGTCACAGTGAAAGGAGAAATGTCAGAAAATTACAGACTCATGCTTTCATAATGATATTTGCGAAAAGAAATGGAAAGGGTTTGGGAAAGAATGTCTTTGAGCATACACAAATAGCTAATGCGTACACAAAGAAAAGAATGTTCAATACCACAATCCAGTTGGGAAATTGGGAAACCAGAGTGAGATAAAACTTCATGCCCACTAGGATGGTTTAAGATTTAAGAAAAAGACAATAATATATGTAATAAGATATTGAGAAATAATTCTAAATGAGTAATTGTGGAGATATAAATTGTTTCATCCATGTTGGGATGTAGCTTTGAAGTTGCTGAAATGATAGCTTCAATCAGAAGCATCATCATGCCCAGAACTTCATTTCCATCATTTTCCTTAAGCAAAATTCTGTGGGTAATATATTTTATATGTATTAAGATATTTCGGTATGTCAAGTAGTGTTTAACTACTTTATGCACATTAATCAACCAATACCACAATAAGTCTAAAGATGGAAGTATTTTAATAAATACTTTATTTTAAAACTGAGCCATATCAAGGTGAGTTAACTTGTTTTAAATCATGATGTTAATAAATTTAAGCTTAATCACAAGCCAATGCTCTCTGTCTCCAAAAATGGAATCATTATGCAGTGTTATATGATGCTTAGCAAATCACAGTATAATGTAAACCTTTAGTCCCGTTTATTGCAATCAGAAAGTACTCTGCAGGATCATTTGAAGTTGCAGTGATGTTACTAATCAGTCTGTCAGTGTATACTAACAATCATAAATTTGTCACACTAAGAAGTGACATGAAGACCTTAGGAAGTTTCTTGTTTTCTCATCGGTCAGGTGACAAGAGAAATGTATGGTCCAAGTTCAAAATGGCTATGGTTTAAAAAAAGAGTAACTGATGTGGGCCTATTGTGCTCTTGCATTCCTCATTCCAATCTTTACTTGTTATGAAGGGAACTATCACATAGTAAAATAACTATTACTATGACATCAGCAACTACACTAACAAACTTATACATCAAAACCATAGCAAAACTTACCAAAGCAAAGACATGATCTGTTATTATTCCATGAATGAAATATATACTATGAGTGAGAGATCTACAGAATAGTACATTTATGTCCCAGCATGACACAAAGATGGGAAAAGATAACTTATCTCTCAAACTCTCTGTGTCCTCTCACCTATAGACAAAAAAATGCAGTTTTTGTTAAAAGCAAAACCCACCTCTTTTGCATTTTGACTTGCAGACTTCTAAGCCTTACCCAAAAACTATCTAAATAAATAAATAAATAAATAAATAAATAAATAAATAAATAAAACCACAAGAAAAGCTATGTTCAATTCAAATTGTACCTATGGACATAGATTTAATTTTCTTTCCAGTATTATTTTCAAAATACTACTAACTTGAACTTAATAATGTCTTGCTAAAGCAAAAAACAAAGGCTACAAACTCAGTGATGCAAGCAAACTTCATAATGATATTTTAGAGTTTCTTCTATAACGAAATCACTGTGTTTAGAACACAGGGATTTGTGTGGGGTTGGGCTGGCTGATAAATCTTTTGCTGCAGGTAATTTCCTTTTATGCATGAGTCTATGCACCACAGCAGATATAAATCCATCATTGTTGTTCATGTCATGTAGGTGCTCTTTGGGAATACACTCCGACTTAAATGAACTGTTGAGCTTATAATGAATGAACTACCTGAACAATCTCCACAAGTTTCCACTATGATATAGGGACTTATTTAGTCCATCAGTGTCTAAGTGCATTGGTTTCTTGACATTTCCCAATTCAATGTTACAAACTCTTTCTAGGGGCTCATATCACAAAAGCTCTCTAATCATGTGGAGGAATTGGCTTGATTACAGTCATCTTGGACCTACACAGGAGAATATAGGTAAAATTTACTTTTAACACAGGTAAAAGAATAATTTGGGCATGCAGTAAGCAAGCATTTTCTCACAGTTCAACAAAAAAAGTACCATCCTTCATTCAAGCAATAGAACTACTAGAACTTTGTCATATTTGTCTCTGACCCTAGCTCTCTACAAAGGCTGGAACAACTAATAAAAGTCTGTGGCCGTTATCAGGTGTCAAGACCTCCTTGTCCAAAACCAAATTAGATGGCATGAATGTAAGGCTGGCTGAATGGCTACTCTTGACACTCATATCCCATATTCTGAATTTATAGTGCATTCATTTCATTAAAGGCAATTTTGGCAAAGAAAAAAAGAGGTGATAGAGAGAGAAACAGTTCTCAACATTAGCCTGTTAACACACACCTCCTTCCAACCATAAGCACATTCTAAAGCACTTCTTTTTAATTTGTGTACCTACAGATATGAGATATGAAACAAATAACTCAGGGCTGAGCATAATATTCCAAGGCCCCATGTAATTTATACAGAAAGCTGGATATTTATTACTGATGCTGGAGGTTATTAAGTTATCTGCAAGGTATAGACTTCATTTCTGTTCCTGAGAAATAGAGATTTATATTGCTTATTTATTCCCAGCTGTTGAGTATCAGAGTTATGCTCAGAAAAGAGATTAAAAATATTTGATGATATCAGAAGCTGACATGGCAGCAACTCGGGGAATTTTGCCCAATTTTTTTAACAGAATAACTTTCTAAGAAAGTATATGTGCACATTTGTGTTTATGTGTCTCATCACGAGTGCCATGACCAGTATAAGACACATGCTTTGACAGCTTATTACAGAATATTTTCTTGTTTCCTTCTTTTTGAAAAGTGAAATTCTATCTCAGCTCTTTATGGTATTTCTCCATCTTACAGCTTTCCCATACCAATAGCACCTGTTTGTAGGAGACCTGGTCACTGGGCCTGATTTAAGCATAGCTTAGCCTTAGACTGTGTGACCTCAATTCAGCGATTTAACCTTTCTTTTTTAATTATTTAATTTATTATTTGTTGAATAGTTATTTTATTTTATTTCAAGTTCTTTTTTTTTAATTTTCTATATTCTTTGTTTACATTCCAAATGATTTCCCCTTTCCCGGATTCCCCCTCCCCATATGTCCCATAAACCTTCTTCTCTCCATCCATTCTCCAATTACCTCCCTCCTTTTTCTCTGTCCTTATATTCCCTTCCAATGCTAGATCGATCCTTTCCAGGATCAGGACCCTCTCCATACTTCTTCATGGGAGTCATTTGTTATGCAATTTGTGCCTTGGTTATTCAGGGCTTCTGGGCTAATTAATATCCACTTGTCAGAGATTGCATTCCATGTGTATTCTTTTGTGATTGGGTTACCTCACTTAGGATGATATTTTCCAAATCAAACCATTTGCCTAAAAATTTTGTGAATTCATTGTTTCTAATTGCTGAGTAGTATTACATTGTGTAAATATACCACATTTTCTGTATCCATTCCTCCTTTGAGGGGCATCTGGGTTCTTTCCAGCTTCTGGCTATCATAAATAAGGCAGCAGTGAACATAATGGAGCATGTGTCTTTATTGCATGCCGGGGAATCCTTTGGGTATATGCTCCGGAGAGGTATAGTAGGGTACTCTGGAAGTCTCATGTCCAGTTTTCTGAGGAACCTTCAGACTGATTTCCACAGTGGTTGTACCATCTTACAGCCCCACCAGCAGTGCAGGAGTGTTCCTCTTTCTCCACATCCTCGCCAACACCTGCTATCTCCTGAGTTTTTGATCTTAGCCATTCTGACTGGTGTAAGGTGAAATCGCAGGGTTGTTTTGATCTGCATTTCCCTAATGATTAATGATGTTGAGCACTTCTTAAGGTGCATCTCTGCCATCTGAATTTCTTCAGGTGAAAATTCTTTGTTAAGATCTGTACCCCATTTTTTAATAGGGTTATTTGGATCCCTGGGGTCTAACTTCTGGAGTTCTTTGTATATATTGGATATTAGCCCTCTATCAGATGTGGGGTTGGTGAATACCCTTTCCCAATTTGATGGTTGCCATTTTGTCCTTTTAACAGTGTCCTTATGCCTAACAGTAGCTTATGCCTTACAGAAACTTTGTAATTTTATGAGGTCCCATTTGCCAATTCTTGATCTTAAAGCATAAGCTATTGGTGATCTGTTCAGGAACTTTTCCCCTGTGCCCATGTCCTCAAGGGTCTTCCCCAGTTTCTTTTCTATTAGTTTTCAGTGTGTCTGGTTTTACATGGAGGTCCTTGATCCACTTAGAGTGAAGTTTAGTACATGGATATAAGAATGGATCAATTCGCATTCTTCTGCATGCTGACCTCCAATTGAACCAGCACCATTTGTTGAAAAGGGTATTGTTTTTCCACTGGATGTTTTTGGCTCCTTTATCGAAGATCAAGTGACCATAGGTGTGTGGATTCATTTCTGGATCTTCAATTCTATTCCATTGGTCCACTTGTCTGTCACTGTGCCAATACCATGCAGTTTTTAACACGACTGCTCTGTAGTATTGCTTGAAGTCAGGGATACAGATTCCCCCAGAATTTCTTTTGTTGTTGAGAATAGTTTTAGCTATCCTGGGTTTCTTGTTATTCCAGATGAATTTGAGAATTGCTTTTTCTAACTCTGTGAAGAACTGAGTTGGAATTTTGATGGGGATTGCATTGAATCTGTAGATCGCTTTTGGCAAGATGGCCATTTTAACTATATTAATCCTGCCAATCCACAAGCATGGCAGATTTTTCCATTTTCTGAAGTCTTCTTCGATTTCCTTCTTCAGAGACCTGAATTTCTTGTCATATAGATCTTTCACTTGTTTGGTTAGAGTCACACCAAGATACTTTATATTGTTTGTGGCTATTTTGAAGGGTGTCATTTCCCTAACTTCTTTCTCAGCCTGCTTATTCTTTGAGTATAGGAAGGCAACTGATTTGCTTGAGTTGATTTTATAACCGGCCACTCTGCTGAAGTTGTTTATCAGCTGTAGGAGTTCTCTTGTGGAGGTTTTTCGGTCACTTAAGTAGACTATCATGTCATCTGCAAATAGTGATAATTTGACTTCTTCCTTTCCAATTTGTATCCCCTTGACCTCCTTATGTTGTCTAGCTAGAACTTCAAGTACAATATTGAAAAGATATGGAGAGAGAGGACAGCCTTGTCTAGTCCCTGATTTTAGTGGGATTGCTTCAAGTTTCTCTCCATTTAGTTTGATGTTGGCTACCTGTTTGCTGTATATTGCTTTAACAATTTTTAGGTATGGGCCTTGAATTCCTGTTCTTTCCAATACTTTTAGCATGAAAGGATGCTGGATTTTGTCAAATGCTTTTACTGCATCTAATGAGATGATCTTATGGTTTTTTCTTTGAGTTTGTTTATGTAGTGGATAGCATTAATGGACTTCCTTATATTGAACCATCCCTGCATCCCTGGGATGAAGCCTACTTGATCATGGTGGATGATCATTTTGATGTGTTCTTGGATTTGGTTGGCAAGAATTTTATTAAGTATTTTTGCATCAATATTCATAAGAGAAATTGGCCTCAAGGTCTCTTTCTTTGTTGAATCTTTGTGTGGTTTTGGTATCAGCGTAATTGTGGCTTCATAGAACGAGTTGGGTAGAGTTCCTTCTGTTTCTATTTTGTGGAATAGTTTAAAGAGTATTGGTGTTAGGTCTTCTATGAAGGTCTGAAGAACTCTGCACTGAAGCCATCTGGTCCCGTGCTTTTTTTGGTTGGGAGACTTTCTATGACCCTTTTTATTTCCTCAGGTTTAATGGGACTGTTTAGTTGATCTATTTGATCCTGATTTAATTTTGATGTCGTATATGTGTCTAGGAAACTGTACATTTCCTCCAGATTCTCCAGTTGTGTTGAGTATAGCCTTTTGTAGTAGGATCTAATGATTTTTTGAATTTCTTCAGATTCTGTTGTTATATCTCCCTTTTCATTTCTAAGTTTGTTAATCTGGATACTGTCTCTGTGTCCTTTGGTTAGTCTGGCTAAGGGTTTATCTATCTTGTTGATTTTCTCAAAGAACCAGCTCCTGGTTTTGTTGATTCTTTGTATGGTTCTCTTTGTTTCTACTTGATTGATTTCGGTCCTGAGTTTGATGATTTCCTGCCTTCTACTCCTCCTGGGTGAAATAGCTTCTTTTTGTTCCAGGGCTTTCAGGTGTGTCATTAAGCTGGTAGTGTATGCTCTCTCCATTTTCTTTTTGGAGGCACTCAGGGCTATGAGTTTTCCTCTTAGCACTGCTTTCATTGTGTCCCATAGATTTGGGTATGTTGTGCCTTCATTTTCATTATGTTCTAAAAAGACTTTAGTTTCTTTCTTTATTTCTTCCTTGACCAAGGTATCATTGAGTAGAATATCAGTTTCCACATGTATGTGGGTTTTCTGTTGTTTTTGTTGCTATTGAAGACCACTTTTACTCCATAGTGATCAGATAGGAGGTGTGGAATTAGTTTGATCTTCTTATATTTGTTGAGGTCTGTCCTGTGACCAATTATATGGTTGATTTTGGAGAAGGTACCATGAGGTGCTGAGAAAAAGTTATATTCTTTTGCTTTAGGATAGAATGTTCTGTATATATCTGTTAAATCCAATTGGTCCAAAGCTTCAATTAATTTCATTGTGTCCCTGTTTAGTTTCTGTTTTCCTGATCGGTCCATTGAGGAAAGTGCAGTGTTGAAGTCACCCACAATTATTGTGTTAGGTGCAATGTGTGCTTTGAGTTTTAATAAAGTTTCTTTTACGAAAGAGGGTGCCCTTGCATTTGGAGCATAGATGTTCAGGATTGAGAGTTCTTCTTGTATTTTTTCTTTGACCAGCAAGAAGTGTCCCTCAGAGTCTCTTTTGATGACTTTGGGTTGAAAGTCAATTATATCTGATATTAAAATGGCTACTCCAGCTTGTTTCCTGAGACCATTTGCTTGTAAAATTGTCTTCCAGCCTTTTACTCTAAGGTAGTGTTTGTCTTTGACCCTGAGGTGTGTTTCCTGTATGCAGCAAAATGTAGGGTCCTGTTTACATATCCAGTTGGTTAGTCTATGTCTTTTTATTGGGGCATTGAGTCCATTGATGTTAAGAGATATTAAGGAATAGTGATTGTTACTTCCTATCATTTTTGATGTTATTTTTTTATATTTGATGTTATTTGATTGGTTAACTTCTTTTGGGTTTGATGAAAGGTTACTATCTTGCTTTTTCCAGGGTGAAGTTTCCCTCCTTGTATTGGTGTTTTCCTCCTATTATCCTTTGTAGGTCTGGGTTTGTGGATAGATATTGGGTAAACTTGGTTTTGTCATGGAATATCTTAGTTTCTCCATCTATGGTGATTGAGAGTTTTGCTGGATATAGTAGTTTTGGCTGGCATTTGTGTTCTCTTAGAGTCTGCATGAGATCTGCCCAGGATCTTCTAGCCTTCAAAGTCTCAGGTGAAAAGTCTGCTATGATTCTGATAGGTCTTCCTTTATATGTTACATGGCCTTTTTCTCTTACTGCCTTTAATATTCTTTCTTTGTTTAGTACATTTGGTGTTTTGCTTATTATGTGACGGGAAGTATTTCTGTTCTGGTCCAGTCTGTTTGGAGTTCTGTAGGCTTCTTGTATATTCATGGGCATCTCTCTCTTTAGGTTAGGGAAGTTTTCTTCCATAATTTTATTGAAAATATTTGCTGGCCCCTTAAGTTGTAAATCTTTACTCTCATCTATGCCTATAATCCTTAGGTTTGGTCTTCTCATTATGTCCTGGATTTCCTGGATATTTTGGGTTACAAGTTTTTGCATTTTGCATTTTCTTTAACTGTTGTGTCCATGGTTTCTATGGTATATTCCGCATCTGAGATTCTTTCTTCTATCTCTTGTATTCTGTTATTGATATTTGCATCTATGTCCCCTGATTTCTTCCCAAGGCTTTCTGTCTCCAAAGCTGTCTCCTTTTGAGTTTTCTTAGTTGTTTCTACTTCTGATTTTAGATCCTGGATGGTTTTGCTTAGCTCCTTCACTTGCTTGTTTGTGCTTTCCTGTAATTCTTTAAGAGATTTTTGTATTTCCTCTTTCATGACCTCAGCCTGTTGACCAAAGTTCTCCTGTATTTCTTTAAGTGTTTTTTGCATTTCCTCCTATTGGCTTTTGTATTCTCCTGAATTTCTTTCAATGATTTCTGTGTTTCCCTTGCAAGGGCTTCTAACCTTTGATCCATTTTCTCCTGAATTTCTTTAAGTATGTCCTTCATGTGTTCCTGTACCAGCATCATGAGCAGTGATTTTAAATCCAAATCTTGTTTTACTGGTGTGATGGGGTATCCAGGACATGCTGTTAAAGGAGAATTGGGTTCAGATGTTGCCATATTGCCTTGATTTCTGTTAGTGACATTCCTGCGTTTGCCTTTTGCCATCTAGTTCTCACTGGTGTTAGTTGGTCTTGTCAATGCTTGACTCACCAGTGCAAGCTGCTTCTTCCCAGGTGGCCTCTGGTGCAGAGCTTACCTCCCGCACTGCCTGAAGACAGGGTGCTGTTGCCCAGGCTGTTCAGATCCTGAAGCAGACACCTGAAGGCTCCCGCTGGGGCCAGCTGGGTTCACCAGAGCACACTGACTTCTCCCAGCTGTCCTCCTGGAAGCCCCTCTTGCCTCTTGCAGGACCTGGAGATGTGGTGTTGCCGCCCAGGCTGATCTGAATCTGGAAGTGGAGAGATCTGATTGCTCCTGCCAGAGGCCTCAGGACTGGAACCTAAGCTCAGTGCTACCGGAGCAAGATGTGCGCTCCGGGTGCACACCAGGTCTCCTGCAGTTCCTGGAGAGTGAGTGCTGTGGCCCAGGCTGTTCAGATCCCAAAGCAGACACCTGAAGGCTCCTGCGGGGGCCCGTTGGCTTCACCAGAGCACAGTGACTTCTCCCAGCTGGCCTCCAGGAAGCCCCTCTTCGCGATTTAACCTTTTAAAGCTATGTTTTCTCATTTGCGAAACAAAATTGAACTCTAGGATTTCTTGCTATTTTATTTACATGGGCTACACTATGATGAGTTGTGAATGACATCTACATTGTCATAGGCTTAGGTGTGTAGATTAATCTAAGCTACTGGTTTCCTACTCTGTGCCCCAGGTTTCCCACCCATCCACACTATGAGCTCATAGTTTAAACACAGAACCTTGTAAAGGTCCAAGCCTGAAATCTTGCACTGTCTACTCCTGTGCAGTCTTAGACATCACAGGCCTGGCAATGACTCCAACCAGGAGACAGCTTGGAGCATATATTTATTTCTGAACAGAAATGAGTTACAGGTCATGCTTCAATCTGTTCAACATCTTGGGTAGTTACATGAGATTATAGACAACAATGAATTATACTACAAATACAAGCTGTTGTCTTCAGAAAGTAGTAGATTTCTATATTTTTGCTAAAACTTTACCAGAGCTTCTATAGAGATATTTGGAAAAAATTGAAAATAATAGCATTTATATCTCATTATTTCTGTGTTATAGGTTGGCCATGTTCTTTGTATTTTGCCAATAACCAAAAATAAAATAAGATAAGATAAAATAAAATAAAATAAAATAAAATAAGTGACATCAAAAGACAGAAAGAATAAGGGTGCAAGAGCAAAGGAACATAAGTCCTGCACTATCGAGCCCTTTGTGTCAAAAGAGAAAAATTTCTTGAATCATTTTTCCAGAGAAGTGGAAGAAACATCTTCATATTAAACTATATTAACCTTTAAACTAAAATTATGTTATCTCTAATCTTCTCTAATAACTTGAAAATGCTTCTCTTATGTACAAGTGATATAAAGACAGGTACAAAACCTCTAGGTAAGGTGGGTTTTAATCCAAAATAAAATTGAGAAAAAAATCTTCCTCAAAGTTCTATGCTTCTTGGAAGACTCACCTTGAGTTTATGCTTTTCTTCTCTTCCCAAATCTTTTCTCCACCCCAGGCCTCTTTGAGCCATGGTACCCATGCTATTGAACACGTCACTGGCTTCTCCCATCAAAACGTTTCTTTTCCATTTTCGTATGAGATAACCAATTGGTATGCTTCTCTGTGGTGAAGATTATTTCTCCCATTCTTGGTGTTTCTTAGTTGCCCATAGCCTCTTGTGTGGGGGTGAGGCTCTGCAGACTTTTGCTTGTCCAACTTTGTATCTCTATTGTTTCTGTCATTGTTCAAATGCTGTGTAGGAAGTCATGTCAATGAGACTTTATGGGTGTAGTATTAGATATTTCTGGAAGACACAATCTCACAGAAAACTCCCTGTTCCCTCGCTCTTTAAATCTTTAAGCTCTCACTTCTGAAATGTCTCTGAAAGTTAGGGTCTGGAGGGAGGGAGGAGAAGCAGAAAATGAAGTAATTATAGTCTCAGAAAATACGTTCAGTTTTCGCTTTCCCAATGTCCTCAGTACATATTCTAAATGAACAGACCTAATTGTACAATGTAAATCTTAATACAAGTCCAAATAGGGCTTTTAGAGATTAATGTCTTATATGAAGGAAAAAGAAAAAGAAAATATTAGGCATGATTGTTATCTAGCAAGAAATCTGTTGATGATTTTGGAGGATTTCTTTTACCAAATAATAATGCCTTGTTGCAGTTTCAAATATTTACACACACATTATGCATTAGAATGGGTTCTTAATATACATGTAATTGGAAAAAGACTAAAGATCATTATTTGTTGATATACTTAAAACTCCTTAAAATAAAAATTTCTGTGTGGACTTCATCACATCTACATGCTGTATGTCTGTAATCAGCAGTGCTGTCTCTCTGCTAAGATACTCAGGCAAGCTGTGGCTAGAAAAGAACTTGAGAACAGAAGTTGTTCATTCACACAGGTTTCTTGAAAACAGTACAGAGTTAAAAATGCCTTCTCTTTATAAAGGATATCTTTGTTGAACATAGAATTCTAATTCAACCAGTTCATGGTTCATTTGTCTTTAAATAGTCCACTGTGTTCTAGCCTGGCTTTAGTGTTCCTTATGACTGTTAGCAGTTGCCTTGCTTGACTCTTACATGGGCAATGGCTGCTTTAAGGTATCCTCTTTATTGTCTTTATCAATTTGATGTGCTGTCTGGGTATGGCATCCTTCCTATTTATGCCAGTGAGTTCTCCTTGTGAATTTTGCATTGATCATTATAATCAAATTAGCATTTTTCTCATAATTTCTTTTATGTAAATAAAAAACAATTAAAATTCTGTGGTTAGATATTACGAATGCCAGACATCATTTAATATCACTGCATATCTCTGTATGTGTTTGGGCTATATGGAAGTGTGTGTGTGTATGTGTGTGTGTGTGTGTGTGTGTGTGTGTGTGTGTGTGTGTGTGTGTGTGTGAACCTTGACTTGCACACTTGTGGCTGTAGGCTATAATTAAATCTTGCTGATTAGGCTATATTGCTTGCCCCACCACCTTGTGCTGAAATTAAAAGCACAATCCATATCCCTCAAACCCTTTTTGTTTAGTTCAGTTATGGATATTTTTTCCAGCATACCTGCACATTGTTGAATTTTTAAAAAAATAATTTCAGACTGAAGGACTTTTAGACATCCATTGGTGTGAATATTCTAACCCACAGTAAAGGGAGAATAAAAAAAAATGTAAGAAGGCTTCTAAAAGAGAAACTAAAAAAACTTCACCTTAGTTCATTGAAAATAGTTAACACTTTCAGTGCCATGTCACACTGGTGACATGCAGCCTTGATTCTGAATAATGACAGTGGACTTTCTCCCCATAAGGGCTTCCTGCAAGAAACTGTAATGCCAGTTTAACCATGAGGAATGCATCTCACAATCACAAATTCATAGATATTCTACAAAGTAGTCAAGTATTATGTGACTCCTCAAAACACTTGACATTCAGGAACAAGGAGCGTGTGAAACACTCAGAGTTTTGGAAAACGGAACAGTGGCCCTGGAGGAAACTCGGGAAAGCAGAACAAAGTTTGACCTCAGTGGGCCAAGGTTGAGTTTCTATGGAAACAAACTTATCATATCAGCAGTGTTCATGTCCAAATGCAAAGGTAAGGACACAATGATGGATGTGCTAGGACTTGCTAGACACCCTTTGCTATTCTGTAAAAATAAGGTTGTCTTAAATTTTAGAGAAAGAATGAGAAAAGAAGATGGAAAGAGAGGGGAGAGAGAGAGAGAGGGAGAGAGAGAGCACATTGGCTTCTTCCTTTATAATAAATGCAAGAGATATAAAGGGGAAGGTCCTCAAGATGATGAGCTTGGGGGTCACCTAGAATTAGAATTTGGTTTTATTTCAATTGAAAGGGCCATCTCTTTATTGCTTGATAGACTTTCACCTTCAAGCACATAAGAAACACTGAGTGGTTACCCTGAGTTGGTAGCTGAGACTCAAAGGCAAGATTTATTCTGTGAGACTACCAGCACACATGTATTGGTGGAGAAGTAGTCAAATGCACTGATGTAAGCAATTATTTCCTCTGCTGTCAAAGCCCCATTCTGATTCCATCACCATTCACAATAGAAAAATGAACCTGAACGTGTATGGCTTTTGTCTTTTTTGGAAACCATTGAGATACTGGATCAGCATAAGCATAGGGTGATATGTACATGGAAGACTGTGATCACAGTGTATACATCCAAACTGTTTAGTAGACTTTGTTTCACCCTTTGATCATCTATAAACTCCTAGCCCCTGTACCAGGTGTATCCTCTACAAAATAAAACTGTATATTTCCAGAATATGTCTATTGATTAAAATGATAACTTCTGCTGTATATATTATTTTCAAGGAAAGACCAAGAGTCCTGGATAAAGGGCAACATTTTTGTAAGACATCTGACTCGTAGAACCACTCTTGATCATGTATCACCTTGTAAGCAATAGAAAAAAATGACAATTTGTGCTCTAAAAGAAAAAGATTGCATATCATCTTTCTGTCCTAATGTCTGAGTTTGAAGTATCCATGATACCTTACCTTTACAGAGGTTTTCAGATTCCAAAATAAGAGGAGGAGGTGGTTGTAGACTAAAACAAATACTGTCGTTCCAATAAACTCACATAGCTGGGAAAACATTAGCATGTAGGAGGTAAAGATTCTCATCCATTCCTATGACTTTAGGTACAACAGAGATATACAAAAAGAAAACCTGTTTTCTCTCTGAGGACTTGATTGCTTTGTTTTCTTCTCCTGTTGAAATAAACACAAATGCTATACAAAATGTGTAGTTATGGGAGGGTGTTACCCCTTTGATTAATTTTCTTTAATTTTTGTTTAAGCTATTTCTCACTTGCACTAAGGTCTAATTTCCCTGCCATCAATACTGCTTAAGCACAATAATTCAGACTCCCCTCTGTTGTCTTCCCAGGTACAGCTCTGACACATCAAGATAAATATTAAAAAAAAATGTATAAATCCCCACAAGTAAAGCAGAAAAGATTCATAGTAGCCAAAGATAGATAAATAGATGGTGATGATAGTAGATGGATAGATAGATAAAAACACAAACACAACTGAGGCAGATATAGAGTGACTAGTACCCACCATCACTACCTTCAAAGGAACCTGTTTGCAGGCTAAATAACCATATTCAAACAGACGTATGCAGAGGGTTTTAAAACCATTCACAAGCTCATAGAAAAATAAACTTCAGAATCACATTGTGTAAAATGTGTATATATATATATATGATGCAAGGCATTAGAAAAATAAGAGACTGTGGGCTTTCTTCACAATGATTCAGAACAAAAAGAAACCATAACTGTATCACATAGATATTTAAAGAAATTCTGTGTGGTCTATTAAGGCTGTAGTTGATTTCTGCCATTTTATTATTTATGAATATTTTATTTTAATTATCTCATGAATCTTCTCTGATACACTGGAAATGTTTCATAAGTAAATAAACATATCTGTCATTTGTCTGTCATTATTTTGCCTGGAAAAAGGACCAGACTTGATTCACAAGGTCACCTACTATTTTCCTACCATTCGTTAGAGCTTAAGCTATCTCCTAAGTTTAATACCTTTTATTCCATCTCATAAGGTATGAATGATATTTTGCTGGGTCAGAGCAATGATGTTCCTATTATATTCTCTCATCAGATCACTGATACCATAAACTGTAATGGCTTCTTCAAGACCATTAGCATATCTGCCATCAGCCTATATCGAGAAAGTCTTTAATCCTGCAAATGGTTGTTAATAACTTACATGGAGCATTTTAGTCTCAATCTTCAACATAGAAAATGTTAATCCATCCTTTGCCACATGGCAGCCATTTCTAAAATGGGATGCAGCACCTGAGGAGTGACCACTCTGTCGGAGGACAGAACTGAACAGCACATTTAGTATGAGCTGAATTGGGCTCCTGAAATCTTTCACATCTTAAAAAAAAAATATCTAAACAGGTCATTATGACCCATGTTTGTTTATTTGCATATCCCAATCTTGTAATTTTTCTGCCTGGTTCATTTCTTGGACATTACATAACATCTGGGGAAATTACTGAACATATAATCAAAACAAAAAAAATCAAAGAATTTTTACACAGCATCCAGCACCAGTGACATCAAATTTACCAGTGACTGGGAGCTAAGATTCAAAGCAAGAAACCAGTATGGACATGTATATGAATACGTCAGTCAGTGCCTAGCAATATACAGTGAGGATCTCACAAGCTTGCATTACCTATTTATGTCTTACTTTAAATAAATGCATACTATAATATTTACACAAGAAAATAACATGCCAATATATTTTCTCAGAATATATTCCTCTCATTAAGCGACCAGTGGCTTTACAGGAGAACACAAAGCAGATAGATGCAAAAACCTTTAACTTGTAAAGTACTGCAGACTTTGGGATATGAAGCATGAATGTATAAGAGCTTGAGAGCTGAGAACCTTGAGACTGTGTCAGTGTCTCTGCAGAGAAAGTATTTGCCCAGCAGGGAATCCCTTACTGTATACAAGTGAGAACCTGTTGGCTTCCCAGAACCCATATAGAACCCAGGTAGTCCTGGCAGCCTTCCTGTAACCCCAGCACTTGGGAAGTTAAGACAGAGGATTCTCCTAGAATTCTAAGAATTGGCCAGCTCTGGGTTCAGTGAGATGCTGTTTCAAAAACCAAAACATGGAGAATAATCATGGCATGCCTAACATCAATTTCAGGTCCCTGTATACAAACATATGTGATATAAACATGAAGGCATGTAGTATGTACCTGTATACATACATATAAAAAGCTAGGCATGGCAGCCCATGCCATTAATCTCAGCATTCAGAAGGCAGGGGGCAGGGACAGGTGGATCTCTTGTCAGTCTGAGGCCAGGCTGGTCTACATAGCAATTTCTAGGACAGTGAGAGCTAGATAATCAAAAGGCTATCTCAAACACACACACACACACACACACACACACACACACACACACACACACATAAGAGGCATAAGTTCTAAGAACAGTATCTGATACTTGTGCTCAAGAACTTAAACATGTCAATAAAAACTCTGTGCCTAGTAGTCATATACAGAACATTTGCATCAAATACATCAATGTTTATCTCTCTGGGGGACCTCTGTTGCATTCTGTCTCACTTAGAGATGGTAAGCTGGGACTCCAGCAATCCAACTGAACTGGTTTACGCTCCATTTAGGTGAAAATGTATGTGGTAGTTCTTCTAGCTTTCCCCATGAATACTTTTATGCAAACTTGATTCCACTTTGAGCTCAGTGGGCACCCTCTACAGCTAATCTACACTAGGCTTCTAAGAAAAGCCATGAAGTTGGAGGTCAGGTGCTTTTCCATTCTTCTCCCATCCTGTCACAAGCGACTTCAGATATAAAGCTTAGTCTTTTTTTTTTTTCTCATGAGAATTGCCATTTATTCCCGAAGTTGCCAAAATCATCACCAAGGATTCACCAGGGGTTGCCAAGGGAACGAGGAGGCTCAAACACAGATTGGGAGTGTCAGGAGTTTAGAGGGAGGTGGAATGGGTAGGGGAACCCCAGCTGTCCCTCCCCCATCTAACGCCACAGAAAAGGGTCCTCCTCTGGCCGGCTCCCCTCCCCATCCCCATGTCCAGTTTTTCTCAAGGGGAAATGGGGGTTGGGGACTTGGGAAGAGGGTGTAGTGTGAGTGGGCCGCAGGAAGGGCCCTGTGGGGGAGGGCCCGCCATTTCACATGCACTCACAATACTGATCTCCCAGGGAGCAGAAATTGGGGAAGCCAGCTGAACCAGGCCTCCCTCCTACCCTGGATTATAAAGCTTAGTCTTAACACATGACTATGAAAAGTAAAGAAACACCCAACACAGAATGCCATGTTGGGAATCACATGACTTCAGGTATTGAAAATATGTTTGTTTACATAAAGATATTGTATAAAAAAGAGAGGTTTTCCAAAGCAAAAGGGAAGCTGATGCAAAATCATCTTCCTCAGGTAGCTAAGCTATACACCTTTAAATACTGAAAAGTCTGAATTAAAATAATGAACATCTCCAGTGGAGGGTTTCCTGGATGATCAGGAGTATTTTTTACCTTAAGTGTGCATTTCAATGGTAAGATTCCTTAATATCCATACCTTTGTTCTCAGAAGATTAAATTACTGATATATACACCACACAATACTTTAGAGTTGAAATACACAGGAGACTTCTTGTCCTTTAAAAGATTTGTATGAATGCTAATGAGGATATATCAGCTATATAATGGCCTATTATAAGAACTATTCTGTCCTATCTCCATGTCTGATTCATCAGGCAGATGCTGATTACAAAAGGAGTAAGATCAAAGATCCTCTAATTAACAATGAAAAAAGTGTACTCAGCGATACATTATGTAGAAAGCACTGGGACAAAATTGTATAAACAGTAGAATTTTCTAGCACTGAGTACTCTTAAAACCTAGTGTGCTTCACCCACCTACTTAATTGCATTTCTTTTTATAACCCTTTTATGCCAAAGACTCTCCCTCCACTCAGTATAACTTAATGGTGTTATTTCCTGAGGAGCTAATGCAGCAGAAGCAGTAACTCTATTAGTGGTCTGGCTCTACCTGCAAGAAAGTGTAGCTCCAGAGTAACCCAAGGTAAACTTATGCTGGAAAACAAGGTTATCTGCTGAAGAGATTAGGAGAAGAGGCTGTGGGCAAAGCTGTTGTATAGGACAGTGTTACAATGGGGTTGTTTTGAGAAAAAAGTGCTCATAACATTCTTTAAAAAAAAACTATATATGCTTATAAGCTATAATAGAGGTTGCCTTGTGACATATATGAGGTAGAGGCTACTGGGAATGAAGAACTACGCACCCTATCCTTCTGCACAGTAACCTTCCATTAACATTCACTCTGCTGATCAAATATATTTTTATGCCTTTAGAAATGACATCCAATCTAGCAATAGAGCTTATTTTCATTTCTACTACAAGAAACACACCTACTTTAGACCTTTAAAACGTGTATTAGTCTCTTAACTAATAATTGTTATCTTGTTTGTCCATAGTAGACTAGTATGTGCATAAGAGATAAACTAGCATGGTCAAATCAGGTTACTATAGAAGAATATTATAGATAGAGTGAATAGCAAAGGATAAACAAGCCAAGAAAGAAATTAGGGAAATGACACCCTTCACAATAGTCACAAGTTGCATACCTTGGTGTGACTCTAACCAAGTAAAAGATCTGTATGACAAGAACTTTAAGCCTCTGAAGAAATTGTAGATCTCAGAAGATGGAAAGATCTCGGATGCTCATGGATTGGCAGTATTAATACAGTAAAAATAGCCATGTTGCTGAAAGCAATCTACAGATTCAATGCAATCCCCATCAAAATTCCAAATCTATTCTTCATTGAACTAGAAAGAGCAATCTGCAAATTCATTTGGAATAACAAAAAACCCAGGATATCAAAAACTATTCTCCACAACAAAAGATCTTCTGGGGGAATAACCATCTCTGACCTCAAGATCTTCTACGGAGCAATAGTGATAAAAACTGTATGATATTCATACAGAGACAGGAAGATCAATGAGATAGAATTGAAGACCTACAAATGAACCGACACACCTATGGTCACTTGATATTTGACAAAGGAGCTAAAAACATCCAGTGGAAAAAAGACAACATTTTTAACAAATGGTCCTGGATCAACTGGAGGTCAACATGTAAAAAATGCAAATTGATCCATTCTTATCTCCTTGTACAAAGCTCAAGTCCAAGTGGATCAAAGAATTCCACATAAAACCAGATACACTGAAGCTTATAGAGGAGAAAGTAGGGAAGAGCCTTGAACACATGGCCACATGGGAAATTTTTCTGAACAGAACACCAATGGCTTATGCTCTAAGAACAAGAATCGACAAATAGGACATCAAAAAACTGCAAAGCTTCTGTAAGGCCAAGGACACTGTCAATAGGCCAAAACGGCAACCAATAGATTGGGAAAAGCTCTTTACCAGTTCTACTTCTGATAGAGGGCTAATATCCAATATATACAAAGAACTCAAGATGTTAGACTCCAGAGAGGCAAATAACCCTATTAAAAAGTGGAGTACAGAGCAAAACAGAGAATTCTCAACTGAGGAAATTCAAATAGCTTTGAAGCATCTAAAATAATGTCCAGCATCCTTAGTTATCAGGGAAAAGCAAATCAAAACAACCCTTTGATTCTACCTCATACCAATCAGAATGGCTAAGATGAAAAATTCAGGGGACATCAGATGCTGGACAGGATGTGGAGAAAGAGGAACAGTCCTCCATTGCTGGTGGGATTGCAAGCTGATAAAACAACTCTGGAAATCAATTTGGCAGTTCCTCAGAAAACCAGACATAGTACTACATGAGGATCCAGCTATACCACTCTTGGGCATATACCCAGAAGATGCTCCAACATGTATAAGGACACATGTTCCACTATGTGCATGGCAGGCTTATAATAGCCAGAGCTGGAAAGAACCCAGATGCCCTTCAACAGAGGAATGGATAGAGGAAATTGTGGTATATTTACACAATGGAGTACTATTCAGCTATTAAAAACAATGAATTCAGGAAATTCTTAGGCAAATGGATGGAACTAGAAAGTGTCATCCTGAGTGAGGTAACCCAATAACAAAAGAACACACATGGTATCCACTCACTGATAAGTGGATATTAGCACAAAAGCTCAGAATAAACAAGGTGCAATTCACAGACCACAGGAAGCTCAAGAAGAAGGAAGAACAAAGTAGCTGCTTAGGTTTTTCTGAGAAAGGGAGCAATTATGGAGACAAAGTATGGAGAAGAGTCTGAAGGAAAGGCCATCCAGAGACTGTCCTACCTGGGCATTCATCCTATAAACAGTCACCAAACATGACTCTATTATGGGTGACAAGAAGTACTTGCCAAAAGGAGCCTGTTATGGTTGTCTCTGGAGGGACCCTACCAGAGCCTTACAGATACAGAGGCATTGGACTGAGTGTAGGGTCCATAGTGGAGGAGTTGGAGATGGGACTGGAGGAGCTGAAAGGCTTTGCAGCCACATGGGAAGAACAACAATGTCAGCCAACCAGACACTCCAGGGCTCCCAGGGACTAAGCAATCAACCAAGGGATACACATGGTTCCAGTCACAAGTATGGCAGAGGAATGCCTTGTTGGGCATCAGTGGGAAGAGACGTCCTTGGTCCTACAAAGGGGAAATCGAGGGGGTGTAGGTCGGAGTGGGTTGGGTAGAGGGGCATCTTCTTAGAGGCAGAGGTGGGAGGATGAGTTGGGAGTTTTCTGGGAGGGAGAAATTGGAAAAGGGTATAACATTTGAAATGTCAATGAAGAATATATTCAATAAAAATTAAAAATATAAAAATAAAAATAAAAGAAATGCTTATTTCTTGTGCAGAGCCATATTGGGGTGTCATGCCACATGGTAGGAACTTGACATTGGCCAAGGACAAGGGCTTCCTGCAGGAATCTGACATTAGGGCATAATAGGGAAATAGGATACAGCAGGAATTTTTATCCTAGGGTGGAATTCTCAGAGTGAAGGTGAAGTTCTTTATTCCTCCAGGTCTATGAATTCCTGAATTAAGCAGGTGACCAGCCCAGCTGCCTGAGCAGTGGAGCCAACACCCAGTGAACAGCCAGACCACTTCCCTGGAACTTACCCTGGAGTCTGGGAGGAGGGGCTTGCCCAAACTCATAAATTGTCAGACCTCCATTAAACTTTGGCCTCAATCAGTAAACTATCGTCCTGGCCCACATTCTTTTTTTTTTTTAATTTTTTTATTCGATATAATTTATTTACATTTAAAATGATTTCCCCTTTTCTAGCCCCCCACTCCCCGAAAGTCCTGTAAGCCCCCTTCTCTTCCCCTGTCCTCCCACCCACCCCTTCCCACTTCCCCGTTCTGGTTTTGCCTAATACTGCTTCACTGAGTCTTTCCAGAACCAGGGGCCACTCCTCCTTTCTTCTTGTACCTCATTTGATGTGTGGATTACGTTTTGGGTATTCCAGTTTTCTAGGTTAATATCCACTTATTAGTGAGTGCATACCATGATTCACCTTTTGAGTCTGGGTTACCTCACTTAGTATGATGTTCTCTAGCTCCATCCATTTGCCTAAGAATTTCATGAATTCATTGTTTCTAATGGCTGAATAGTACTCCATTGTGTAGATATACCACATTTTTTGCATCCACTCTTCTGTTGAGGGATACCTGGGTTCTTTCCAGCATCTGGCAATTATAAATAGGGCTGCTATGAACATAGTAGAGCATGTATCCTTATTACATGGTGGGGAGTCTTCTGGGTATATGCCCAGGAGTGGTATAGCAGGATCTTCTGGAAGTGAGGTACCCAGTTTTCCAAGGAACCTCCAGACTGATTTCCAGAGTGGTTGTACCAATTTGCAACCCCACCAGCAGTGGAGGAGTGTTCCTCTTTCTCCACACCCTCTCCAACACCTGCTGTCTCCTGAATTTTTAATCTTAGCCATTCTGACTGGTGTAAGATGAAATCTCAGGGTTGTTTTGATTTGCATTTCCCTAATGACTAATGAAGTTGAGCATTTTTTAAGATGCTTCTCCGCCATCCGAAGTTCTTCAGGTGAGAATTCTTTGTTTAACTCTGTACCCCATTTTAATAGGGTTGTTCGGTTTTCTGGAGTCTAACTTCTTGAGTTCTTTATATATATTGGATATTAGCCCTCTATCTGATGTAGGATTGGTGAAGATCTTTTCCCAATTTGTTGGTTGCCGATTTGTCCTCTTGATGGTGTCCTTTGCCTTACAGACAAATGGGACCTCATAAAATTACAAAGTTTCTGGCCCACATTCTTTTCGCCACTTCCCCATCCATTCCTCAGCTTCTGTTCCAGGAACCCAGTTCACAGTAGCTGCAGGCAGCAACAGAATGCAACAATTTCTTAGTCCTTAAAGACAAGAAAGTCTATAACCAAAGTGCTGGATGGTGATCTAATACATGGTGATGGCTCTCTCCCTTGTTATAGAGAATGGTTTTCTCAGAGAAAGAGAGCAGAGCCAGAAAAAAAAAACATGTTGTGATGACTCATTCATCTATATCTATGGACACTAAGCCCAGGAAAAAGGCTCCCCCTCTCATACCATATTGGGAAATACAGTTTCAATACAATGGAAAATGGGGATGTGGACATTAGTCCATAGCTGAACTACACTGTTTCCCTAATACTTTTCCTAGCACAACAGAAGAAAGTCCTCTGAAACAGTGAACCAAATAAATGTATCCTTCTTTAAATTTTTCAGTGGGAGTATTGTGGTCTCAGCAGTATAAAAGTAACTTATATACTTCTAACATCCTACAAGAATAGAAATACCTACAAAAATAGAAACACCTAGCAAAAATCATATTTGTTGTAAATAAATAAACCCTGTTATCCTATACCTGGATTTTCCAACAATGGAGAATAAGACAAAAACATCACCAGGAAAAGAGAAAATCACTCTTATTAGATCTAAAGCCAGAACAAGAAAAGTAAACATTGATATAGATCTGATAGTGCTGTGAAGTGTTGTGCACACTACCTGATAAGAAAATTCATCTTAACTCTCACCACTGGCTCCTGAGCTTCCATAGCCTCCAGACTGGCAGGACATGCCCATTGGAGCAATAGAATTGAGAATGTCATGGGAGTGACTAAGTTCTTTCTGATTAGATTTAAGTCTAGCTCAACACAAGCACCAGTATCACAGCCAAGAACCAGGCATTAAAAAGGTCATAGGCCCTAGAAGAAAACCTACTAATATTCTGATAAATGGATATACTATTTATTAAACACACTCCTAATGTCATCTTGCTATATCCAGAGATGAATACAACTCTCATTCCTTATCAGAGAAGCTTCTTTTTGAAGTAAATGACATTAAAGGAAGTGACCTACAACAGGTCATGATACAAAGATTTAGAGACTACAGAATGTTCAGTGTTAAATAAGACCTCTTCAAACCACTCTCTCCTAAGGCACAAGGATCATTGAAGAAGAAGAGAGCAGAAAGTTTGTAAGAGTCAAAGACAGTGGATAATTACAAGTCACCTGTGTCTTCCAGACGCAGCAGAGACACTGCACATATGAACTCATAGTAGGTGTGACATCAGGCACAAGACCTGGGCAAGCCTAACACAGACAAAATTGTAGCATGGAGAAAAGAGTTATGATACCACCCCTAATCAATGAGTTTGGGTGATTGAAAGCTGCTGGAAGAGGCAGATTCAGGTTTCTAGTTTCCTTTTACTGTTTATCCTGGTAAACTGGCCAAAGTCTAATGGTAGGCCTTATAACCACAGTTTTATTTATAGCACAAATTGGATTTAATAGGTGTTAAAAAAATAGGAAATCAAAGTTGTATGGCTGGGGAAGAGGTGATAGAGAATATGATCAAACACACTGTACCAAATGCTCTATGAACTAATAGATATTTAGATGAACAAATGACATAATCTCTAGGCCATTCATCTCTCCGACATATACCATCCATGCCATGAAACCTGTAAAACTTATAGCACAAAAGACAAGTGAGGGTAGACTTGTCAAGGTCAAATTTGCTTCTAAGGATTAGAAAGGAGAAATAACAAAGTTAGCATGTTATGAATATTTCCTTCCTTTCTGACTCATCTGACAGATCCACAGACAGACAGCCTGAAGGGTGCCATATGTACAGAGGATTTAAGCAGGCCGTGTTTGGAACTGTGTTGAAACCAGAATTTGGCAAATATATTGGTTGGTTGGTTGTTCAAGATACTAATTCTGCCTGCACTTTACTTACAGAAATAAGTCAAATATCTAACATTAAATTGCAGAGGTCAAAGAAAGGCCTGCGGGTATAGCATAGTGGTTGGGCTTCTGTCTAGAAAAAGAAATGAAAGGCAAATTTATGTCATGATCAGGGAATGAAGAAGCAGGATACATGTGGGCAACCTTAGTACCTCTCCAAGTCCCCATTCTTTTTTCTATATATTTGATTTTCTTTCCATCCTGCACTAAATATACTAGTTTTTCCCCCCAGGAAAGGAACACCAAGTCCCACTAAATGAAAGATTCAAATTAAAGAAAATTTGGAAATTTTAAGTACAACCGTAGTTCTCACACAGAGAGATAGAAATAACCCTTTAATTAGATGTTTTTCTTGCTCCACAGAGCAAAGAAGTGCAATTTTTTCTCATCTTCTTGCTTCACCATCACTGTCATATATAAAATGCAGAGTGGTTAAACATAAACAGGACAGTATTGGCATTCCCACTGAGAAAAGCCTGGGGTCTGAGACAGTAAACACCTTGTATTCTTTTACTATTTCATGGTAATTCTGAGTCTCGCTGAGACGACTCCATGGAATCACTTTCCCTGCCGAGACATAATCAGTCTTCGAGATGACTTCATGGAAAATGTTCATGGTCCAATACATTCTGGGGCAGAAAAAGTTCTTTTGTTAAGATCTTGTGTCATATCTGAAAAACCACATATCAAGAGGATACTATAAAATAGACACTCTTGGAGTGACAAGCATCTATCTCTTTGAACTTGCTTTCTGGTCACAAATGAGAGAGTTCCAAGAATAGCCTTTTAGGTCTCAGAGAGTTAGACTGCTCTCTGTTATTGGTGCCCAACTTCTCAGACTCTAGAGAATGCTTTTTAATAGTTTTTTACAGTTACATCCCATGTCAATAGCTGAGGATACAGTCTTTTAAATGAATGCAGTTCCCTGGAATTACTAGTGTTTTGAGCTGATAGAGTTCTGTGGTAAGAACCATACATACAGTTTTATTCTCTAAGCCACATTATGTGACTGACAGTAATTACTGGCTCCTATATTAGCCTGTTTTTACAGATTTTAACAGTATTTGAAAAGACTAAAATCTTTGATTTTTATCCCTGAACAAGCCGAATTCTGTCAGTTTTGTAGTGTCTGTCACTCAAGGAGCTCATCTTTTCTTCAGATCCCATGTTCTGTGTATATATGGTTTTTTTGACAGACTTTTCTGATACTATTCTCAAATGGTGCAAATATAGCACATTGTGCTACAATTCATTTTTCTGAACTTTTTACTATGTATATGATCTGTCTTTGTGGTTAGTGTTCTCAGTGCATTTAGCAAGTATTATGTCACTGGATAATATGGCTTACTATATTTCCAGGCTGAAATATTAGTAACTCTCCAATTCCTAACCATTAGGACAATGCTGCAAAGTTGAAATGTTTGTTTGCTTGTTTGTTTGCTTGTTTGTTTGGTATGAAAGCATCTCATTTCTGGCAACTATTTCCTCTATCAGTAAGGACTGGCTGCATTATAGTCATGATAACAAGTCTTCCCGGACACTGGTATTTGTGTCCCATATCCATTCAGGGTTGCTTAGGACTCTACTCAATGTAGTTTTATTTAATGATCCAGGCTGCTGTGTCAGACTCTCTCTGGTCCTTCACTCGAGAGGATACTGTCATCAGTCTGGCTTTCTTTAGGTGGCGAATGTAGCTAAAAGTTGCCACATGGGAGAGAATGACCTTAATTGCTATATATCTTCTTATGGCCATATTGTTCTTCCGAAAGAGGAATCTTGTAAAAAGAGGAAGGAAAATGGATTCTTATCTCTATCTTATTCAGAGCCAGAAACTCATGTTCTCTTGTCAATGTCCATCAAGATTGCAAGATCTTTGGCCCTGGTTGTGGTGTTTTAAGCATTATGTCTCTCCTTCTGGAGAAGGATAGATGGGGATATGTGCAGAGTACCTTGCTTTTGGATAGTCTCACAGGGGAAAGGAGGCCCCAGGACTAGAAAAGGAAAGTAATACTTTTTTGGAAAACCATTAAACTATGTATTCTGTCTGTAGCTGGTTTCTAGTCAACCTTCAGTGATTTGTATGTCCTCTGTTAAAAAAGATCATGAACTCTATGCAGAGGCATATCTCAGAGGGAATTAGTCACTTGATTATTAGAAGTCCTATGTAGGATATGTAGGAATGAGGAAAGTTAGCAGTCTGTATCAGTCCCGTTCCAAAAGCTTCTACTTGCAGAAGCTTGCAGTAGTAGTTTCAATATGCTTATAGCATAGGGAGTGGTACTGTTAGGAGGTGTAGGAAGGTGTTTGGTGGAAGTGTGTCACTGTAGGGGTGGGCTTTGAAGCTCTGGCAAGTGCAGAAGAGTCAATTTTTCTGACCAAAGTCAGGTCAAGAGGCAGAACTCTCAGTTCCTCTTGTGCCAGGGCTGCCTGGATGCTGCCATGCTTCCCACCCTGATGATAATGGACTGAACCTCTAAACCTGTAAGCCCACCCCAATTAAATGTTGTTCTTCAAAAGATTTTTCTTGGTTATGGTGTCTCTTTATAACAATGGGATCCCTAACTAAAACACTAGCAGAATACTTCTAGAACTACCACCTGAGAACTTGCAGGTATCTAGTATAAAACAGCAAGACCAGGGCCAAAGATCTTACAGTCTTGATAGACTTCAACAAGAGAACAAGAGTTTCTGGTTCTGAATAAGAGATAAGAATCCCTTTTCCTTCCTCTTTTTAGCTCATTTTGTCCCTATCTAATTGGACACTAGTTTCCTCAGGTAGTTCCCCCACAGACCCTTCTGGGATGCTCCATCACTCTCTAGTCCAGAGCATCTTTTTCTGTACTGGTAGGATAAGGAAAAGCCTTCTAAAGCTCAGAAAACACTGATGTTTTACCGGCTATGTATCAGTGTGACACTGGAGACATGGGCACCCCAGGACAAACTCATATCTCAGTTTATTGCAAAACTTTGCCAAAAACAATGAATTTACCATTTCTCGATTTTCCTCCTTAGTCACTGGGATGGTTTTGCCTTGAAATGCCTGTCCTAAACTGGCCCCATACTCAAATATGGAAATGGAATTCTTATTCAATTTATTACTCCAAATTACATCCAAATGCAGTGACCAAAAACACCTTTCTGAAAGGAGATATTGTCTCAGATATTTTCTTTTCTCTAATCCTTATATGCAAATCTCAATTTTTTTGCAGGATATCATGGTTTGTCAAAGTAAAAGTATCTATAATATTCAATGAAAATGGATTTAAATGGTGCTAGTGACTAGCCAGTTTCTAACCTTACGTCATGCATGGATACTTAAGTTAGAGCAATAAAACCTGAGATCACTACCTGGGCAAACTATTTGAATCTGACTATAATAACGTTCTTTTTTGGTGGTAAGTCTTAGATAAAGCATCGTGCTATATATATTTCTCCCAGATGTGATGGTACCTATGTCCTTGCATACCTAAAAGCCAAGTTAATGCAGATGACCAACAGTCAACTTCGAACCTCCCAACCCGTGCAGCAAATCAGCCACTTTCCTCATTGTAGCTAGCATCAGATACTTCATTACAGTAACAGACAGCATTAGATACTTTGTTACAGTAACAGACAATTGACTGCAATGTGTATTGTCCACTGTGACTCCTACTTTGGCTTAGAGCATGCCAAAGTCCAAGTTTTATCTGCAGTATCTGTACCTTTGTTTCAGATAATCCCTGTTCACCCTACTCAAGTGTCTCTAATGAATTCCACAGCTCAACTTATTTTCTCTAGGCACACAAGAAGCTTCAATTATTTCTCATATCTTCTGTGCTTCTGCATCTTACTTATACTCTCTTTCAAATTTAGCAATCCATGCAGCAGATGTTGACTGTCTCTGTAATCTGAATAAACTGCATCTGCCTCATCTACGTACGCTTTAAACATCAAGGAAGAAATAGAAGGGGTATATAGGGTAATTAGATAAAATACCACAATGCTTCTCGATAGTATGCCTGAAAGTATACAGATTTATCCAACCTCTGGCAGAAGTATGAAACTGCATAATCTATGTAGACAAAGCTACTTCCCAGAGGGAAAGATGAGTAAAAGACTGCTCTCTGCATGCCTCCTTTAGCTTCTCAAAGGCAATGATCTGAGTAAGTTACTTCTCTGAGAAAGAAATACTTGAGGAACATCCAATTTAACAACAGTGAAGCTCCCTTAACAAAGAAAGCATCAGGAAAAAGAAGTATTTGGGTGGGACTAATTTATTTACTTTGCTATCTAATGCCTGACAATGGACAAATATATGTGGAAATAGAGAGCCCAAGATCTTCCAGTACAGACACAAACCAAATGGAGTTTCTTAACAGGAAGTGAGATATCAAAGAAAAGATGGCAACTATCATGCAGAAGGAATTTGCATGTCTGATGATTGGGAAGTTAGACTGATTGAATGGAGGATATATTTTCTTACCCAGTTGATATTGTTGAGACACTAATAAGGGCCCCATACAGACAGGGGATATGAGTATAAATGTTGTTGCCTTACTTAAGAGTTTTTATTTACTTGAGGACTGTAAAATTAATGAATCTCAGTTTTGTTTTGAGCTTAATTGTAGTGCTTGGGATTGAATCCCAGACCTTGCAAGGCTTATCCTTAAAGTAAGAATGTATTGCTTTGTTTATTTATTTTGGGAATTTATATGTATGTTAAATTCCTCATTCATACACCTGACAGTGAGTCTGATTTCACCTTCAGTAAAATTATCATAAAGATACAAATAGGCAGCATAGACGACATCTGCTCTTTGCCCATGCTGTTATTTCAAACCTCTTGTAATAAAATGAGCTAAATTAGCCTTTGAGCCATTTTAAATGTGTGAGCCAGGAACATTTATAATCAGCACCACTTACCATTTCCCGATCCCATCTTTTTTTTTTTCCCAGCAACCCAGTACATTATGCTAAGCAGGGTCCTATTATTATTCTTAAATTTGGCACAAAGAAGTATTTGATATTGTGGTGCTTATCAAAACCAGCATCATCTAAGACCATTCCATCAATGTCTAAGCTGGACCTGGATTGAAAACTATAGGAGTCTTAATTCTAGCATCCTCCAGAATTCCTGCTGTCCAGCAGCCGCCAGGTTGCTTGCAAAGGTTGCTTTAAATGCAGTTATTGAAGATGTAGTGCAAAAGGGCTGGCCAATTATTTTAGGACATGAAGCATTCTTTAAGTAAATATTCTGTTATGAATACTTAGAAAGGTAGAAACTGGCTTGATCATTTATTCTCCATGCTGTAATCTAAGAAGTTAAATACATTTAAATAGAGATTATGACAGAAAGAAATATGACTTCAAAAAGAAACTTTTGACAATTTCAAAGCCAAGACATGTTTATTACGGCAGAATATTTTATCCACTGCTTCTTGTGCCTCCCTGGGAGCAGACTGCTGTTAAATCCAGATGTGCTCATTTGCACCTGACGCATGAATGTTGAGATCTTTCCTAGATTTAGCATCAGCAGAGCAGGCATTCCAGAGCTCCCATGTGTTCCATGACTTCATTTCTGTTTTATTGTTTATAATCTCTTTTCTCACCCTTTCCATCTGACGGTAGACTGCATGGTTCTATGAATCAAGAAAAACAGGTAGGCTAAAAATTTATCCTAGAACAAAGAAAAGTGTTTCTCAGACTTTCAAATACATTAATAAGAATTTAATACAAATCTGAAGTGCTAATTTTATATCAACTAAATAGATTTATCTTAAGCGTTTAATCAAATGGTGATATTCACTTCTTTGGGCATGTTGACTCCATGAGATTTTTACACAGGCAGATTTTATGTATCATATTTGTTTGTAACCAGCACCCAGAGGAAAAACACCACATTCCCAGTATCCCCATCACTCCTCATATAAACACCCTAAGTTCAGAGTTTTCTCAACTCTTCCCCCTTTAGAAACCACTAACTTGTGATCTCTTCACACAGTTTCTCTTTTCATAAGTGCAGGAGATTTATACGAAGAATTCAACGTTTTAAAGTTATACAAAATTTTTTCATTATGGTAAGAAACTTTCACCAAATGAGCTATAATACAGCTGACTCAATAATAAATAGATAGTGCGTATGTGGGTCAGATACCAAATGTAGTTTCTCTGCTTTCTACATGAATACTAAACAGACAAAGAGACAAATATAATTATAGACCTTGAGTCAGAAATGTGTTTTCAGTGTCATGGACAGAAAATTCTGAATACTCAGTTGCAAAGAGGTCTTGGGTTTTCAAGCACATATGTAGCCTATTTGTCATGCCCTGCATGAAGGCTTAATTGCAAGCATTTTCTTACTAAAGTTATAAGTTTGAATGGTCCAGCCTGGAAATAAGCTGTAAGGCAGTATGTTTCAACTATATCATGAGTCAACAGTCTACCTTTAGCTGCTAAGTAAAACTAACTTGTTTCCTTGTGCTTCAGAGGTCTTCAGTTGTTACATTGCCTCAATGGTAAAAATTCGCCTTGTTTTCCTTAATAAAACAGATCAGACCTGAATTTATCACTAATTGTCCAATCACTGGAATCATGACAGCCATTCTACTATGCATGTTGGTTTGGTTAATCTTAGTTGTCATGTCAAATTGACTAGATTTGGAAATACCTAGGAGCCTAAAAGGCACACCTGTGGGTGTGTCTTTCAGGGACTTTCTAGAATACTTAACGAAGAGAAAGATGTACCTTCAATATGGGTGGCATCATCTTGAACCTAAGTCTTGGACTGAATAAAATATTTTATTAGACTGAATAATAAGAATGGTTAAAGATGAGTCCATCTGAACATCAGCCTTTGTCTCTTTGTTGTTCTGAATGAAGAGTCAGTGTCACCAGTTACTTCATGACTGATCCCTCCAAGATGCTCTCCACACTACAGGGCTCTGTACTCCCACGCTGTGAATCAAAACAAACCTTTACTTCTTTTACTTGTTTAAGTCAAATCTCTTGTCAGATTGACAAGAATGGTAGTGAATACAGTAAAATTATCAATAAATATTTCCTTTTCTTCTTAATGTCAAATCTCACATACAACCATTTTTCTGCTCCCTGGGATGAAATTGTGGAAAGTTTCTTTGAAGCACACACTCAGTCTTAATTCATGGATAAGACTAAGCCCTCTAACCACCACTTGGTAGATTTGTCTACACTGAATTTACATCAGAAAACATATCACTGACAACAGTTATCTCTGTGTGTAAGGAAAGGTTTGTTCTTTTTTTTATGCTTAGTTATTTTTATTGTCTATTTTATTTATTTACATTTCAAATGTTATCCCCTTTCCTAATTCCCTCCTCCAGAAACCCCCTATACCATCCCCCCTTCTCCTACTTCTGTGAAGGTGTGCCCTCATACACCCACCCACCCACTTACCTACTCATCCACCACATACTCCCTCCTCCCCGCCCTAACATTATGCTACACTGGGGCCAAGGGTCTCTTCTCCCATTGATCCCCGACAAGGCCATCCTCTGCTACATATATGGCTTCATATATGTGGGTCCCACCTTGTGTATTCCTTGGTTGGTGTTTTGGACCCTGGGAGCTCTGGTTGGTTGATATTGTTGTTCTTGCTATGGTGTTGCAAACCCCTTTAGCTCCTTCAGTCCTTTCTCTAACTCCTCCATTGGGGACACCGTGATCAGTTTAATAGTTGGCTGCAAGTATCCGTCTCTTTATATGTCAGATTCTGGCAGAGCCTCTCAGAAGACAGCTATATCAGGATCCCGTCAGCATGTATATCTTGGCATCCACAATAGTGTCTGCATTTGGTGACTGTATTGTTGGGTTCCATAGCTGCCTGCAGCTATTACGAAGTGGGTTTCTGGAACAGAAGCTGAGGGATAAATAGGGAAGAGGGGCGAAAAGAAGTATGGCTAAGACAATATTCACTGATCAAAGCCAGAAACTTTAATGGCGCCAGACCTTTTAACAGTTTGGGCAAACCCTTCCCCCCAGACTCCAGGCTGAGTTCCAGTGGAAGTTGTCTAGCTTCTCTTGGAGGTCCTCTTCTTGACTGCTCCGGCAGCTGGGTGGGTCACCTGCTTAATTCAGGAATTCCTAGACCTGGAGGAACAATGAACTTAACCTTTACTTCAAGCACTCCACCCTAGGTGGTGCAGGATCCTGGCTATCTGGGAGAAGTTAACCTTGACCAAAGTCAAACTCTGACCATGTGCATGACTGCCCCAATGTGGCTCTGTACACTGTATATGGGATGGATCCCCAGTTGTAACAGTCTCGAATGGCTTTTCTTTCAGTCTCTGTTCCACACTTTGTCTCCGTATTTCCTCCTATGAGTATTTTGTTCCCATTTCTTTTTTTCTTTTTTTTTTCTTTTTTTTTTTTTTTGGTTTTTTGGATTTGGTTTTTTCGAGACAGGGTTTCTCTGTATAGCCCTGTCTGTCCTGGAATTCACTTGGTAGACCAGGCTGGCCTCGAACTCAGAAATCCGCCCCTCTCTGCCTCCCAGAGTGCTGAGATTACAGGCGTACACCACCACCACCTGACTTTTGTTCCCATTTTCTAAGAAGGACTGAAGCATCCACGCTTTGGTCTTCCTTCTTTTTGAGCTTCATGTGGTCTGTGAAGCTTGGGGTATTCCAAGCTTTTGGGCTAATACCTACTTAATAGTGAGTACATATCATGTATGTTCTTTTGTAATTGGGTTACTTCACACAGGACATTTTCTAGTTCCATCCATTTGCTAAGAATTTCATGAATTCATTGTTTTTAATAGCTGAGTCATACTCCATTGTGTAAATACACCACATTTTCTGTATCCATTTCTCTGTTGAAGGACATCTTGGTTCTTTCCAGCTTCTGGCTATTATAAATAAGGCTGCTATGCAAATAGTGGAGCATATGTCCTTCTTATGATCTTATGTTGGAGCATCTTCTGGGTATATGCCCAGGAGTGGCATAGCTGGGTCCTCAGGTAATAATATGTCCACTTTTCTAAGGAACCACCAGGCTGATTTCCACAGTGGTTGTACCAGCTTGAAATCCCACCAACAACAGGAGTTTTCCTCTTTCTCCACATCTCAACAGCATCTGCTATCACCTGAGTTTTTTATCTTAGCCATTCTGACTGGGGTGAGGTGAGGCAAAACCTACTACACATACAGTGAGAGCTGCCCTGAATAATGAGCAGTCGGCCCCATCATGGTTTTGAAAAACAGTCATAAAACAAACCAAAAATATTTTTCCCTGTAGCTTATGCTACCAGTGGTTAAAAGTACCTGAGTGGTTGAGCCTCTCCTTTATATATGTACCACTCAAAGCACTGCGGCGAATTTGTCTTTCTCTTCTGTTGACAGAAAAGCAGGCTTTGGTAATGGGCTTCTGGACTGTGTGCTGCATATGTTCCACTATGGTTAGGTCACCTGAATGGCCTTCTGGAGATGAAGTTTGGGGCATAATATGCGTAGGTAATACTCACCTATTATAATCTTCTTTGTTTTAATGTGTGTTAAATTGCATTTTAGTTCACAAAAGCACAATTAAGATTGATGCCTTAGGGGTATCAATTTTTACTTGAAAGTACTGTTTTGGACCTGTTAAAAGAAAAATTCATTTGGATTACTGAAAAGGTAGCATGTCTCTCTTTGTAAATAACATGAAACATTGAGTAAATTTGATCCTCCCAGATGACAAAATTTAACAGCAAACATACCAGACCGATTCTTTAAATATTTGCTTATAGACTTTCAATTTCTCTTGTTTTTTCATGCAATATGTAATTCTCGAGGACTCATTTATTTTAATACATAAAAATGATTCCTTTTGTCTATACTGGAATTCTCTTCAATATGTGTCTCAGTGATATTTTAGAACTGTCATTTTCCATTAAGAATACTGTTTTACTTCCTTAATATACTCCACATGTACTGACTGATGTGTATGAATCAATAAATAGGAAGCATAAGATTAGTATATATAGAATAAGGCATGAAAATGTTAATGCATTAATTACAAGGAAATGTAACTGGTTGAAATATAGAAAGTATCGCAGATTCAGAGCTGAGTATACTAGTTAGTCACTATTGTGTTAAAAGGACTCCAATACTTGGTAAAACAACTCACTTTATTTCACAGTTTTGTGTGTTAGGAATCAAAACGGGCTGAAGAGCTCTTCAGTCACCTGTGTTGTTAATGAGATCTTTCTGTATTCAGCTGGCACAGAGCCTGGTCTGGAAGCTCCAAGACAACTTTATTGTCCTGTGGAGTCTTATAGGGACTGTTGGAAAGCTGGGCTCAGCTATGATGTCTATCAAGGTGTTTATCAGTGGCCTGTCCAAAATGACAATTATCAAGGACTTGAGACTGTTATATGCAGGCAGTCACAGGCCTTATAGTGTATTCTTAATCATAGAACAGAGGTGAAGCTGATGGTCTCTTTTGCCTAGAAAGAGAATGTGGAGGAAACTGGAGTATGCCTTAAGGCAAGTCCTGACTCCAGATGAAGGGATGAAGTCCACTTCTCAGTGAAAAGAGTAACAAAATTTCTGTTCTCATAATATCACGAACCTAATTTTCTTGGGCAAGCCCTAACAGTCCAGGGGTAAACAACAATTATTGTAAGTAGTCTTTGTGAGCATTGTACAACATGCCTATAAAGGCCATCACACAGAACATAATACATAAGTACACAGAACATAAATACTAATTTATATTAACATAGAACTATATGTTTATTGTCTGTGTTACTGTCTGAGCAAACAGGAACAACCAATTTAGTCTTTTATTCTGTAAAATCCTTTCTAATAATTATGCAGAATTTATCTGGGTTTCAGATTATCTAAAGAAATGTAATTAATTGCTTAAACCTGTAAAAGTAGTTATTTCTGTCATTTCCTTTCTTCACTTTAAACTTTGCTCTGAGTGAAATACATGCCTAACTTAAATAACACTGAAGTATAAATGAATAATGACACTTTTATGGGGCACCTTTTGGAGATAAATGCATATCAACCTGGGGTAAATTTTTATAAACTAATTCTTATTTTGGTGTGTAGCTAAATTCAGACATAAAAGAGTGTATGCAAAGCACAAAAGAAAGGAAAGGATTTGTGTCTGGTGAACTAACATCCATATGAAAGTCAATGTTGATGTACAGTAGTTATGGTAGGGGCAGCAAGACTATAGCCTTCTCTCAGCATGTTAGTGATGAGTAATGGGTTGGTGGATCTTCAGGGATGAGAAGGCCTTTGTTGTACCACAAACACTTGCTTGCTAAACGGTACCCTCCAAACAAGACTGGAAGGGTCTGCAGACAAAGAGTGTCTGCAGTCTCTTATTCCTATGGGGAAATACTCTATGTTGACCTGATTAAATCCTATGGAATGCTTCGGTTGCTCAAATTCTTGTACTTGATGTGTGGCCATTTGTGATTACAGAAGGTTTCAAAATATAAGAATAAAGCAATGTCCTCCTGAAAGTCTTAGGAATTCATGGAATATGATAAAAAAAAAAAACTATGGGAGGCTTGGAGTTTCCACCAATCATTAATCTGCTCATACGAACAGTCCCCAGGAACTCTGGGGTCATCCAACTCAAATGTGGCTCACCTGCCCAGCTAAAATGCAGACTGTCATTTTCTAGACTAAAAGAAGCTTTCACTAAGCATGTGTATATTATCTTCCTTAGGGCCACGTTATGGATTCTTTTAAACTATTTTTATTTAAATCATTTGCTACATTTTTACATAGCATATACAACCATACTGAAGCAAGTGAATACTTTGATGATGATGATGATGATGATGATGTCCCTAGGCTGTAAAAGTTGGTAAATTATAGAATTTTAAAAAAAGAAAACTAATTCCATTTTGTCAGAGAGTACTGCAGGCAGTAGAACTGCCAAAATTGTATCTACAATTTATTATATGAGCATGAGATCAAGGCACCTAAGAAAACATACTAAAGTCTTCAAATTTAGCACAAAGAGATAAAGTGACAATTACTCTGGAACAACTTACTGCAATCCAACTTGAGCAAAGTACAAACTCAGTAAAGATTCTCATAGACAGGAGATTTGTACATTTTTACGAGTGAATATTATGAGGTGAAGAATGTATTGTTTCCTTGGGTTTCTAGTGAAGGGAAAAGCCAAGCAAAGGGAAAGTCTTTATCATGGCAGAATTTATCATGAGCAATAGCTGTCTAACCTTCTTAAAGTGTTAAAAATAAGCCTAAGTGCCTTAAAGGACCCAAGAAAAAATGAGAAACATGAATTAGTAATTATTTCTAAGGAAAGAGTTTCAATAATTGAATATAATTTTAAAGATTTGTTTCTCTTATTAAAAAATAGTATGTTCACATCCAGATAAGAATTCAACTATGAAATATTGGAAACTGAATAGGCAACATACTGGAGGAAAATGTGGCTTCAGTACCCTGAATTCATATTGTGCCACTGAAGAAATGACAATCTTTTTTGTCCCTTTCTGCTGTCTTTTTCCACATTTCCCTAGAGAACATCTCTACCCACACCCTACAGAATCTACAGGGCAGAAAGAAGCCAAACAAAGTCACAATATTATTTCAGAAACTATGGGTTGGTTAAACCAACACTGAAGCATTCTGTAATTGTCTCTTGACAAATTTGCAAGTCAGACATCATTTCTCACCTTCAACCACATGCTTTTTCTGAGGCTGAAGAAGCCACTTGGGATTCAGACCTCCATCTGGCTCCTCCAGTTCCATCATTGTCATAGGTAATGAAGAATTAGCAACCGTTTTTTTCAGAGAATGGTTTTGTTCACTGATATGTGAAATAGGATAGAACTAGACCACTTTTATGCCCAACTATGAAAGACTTTACAAGTTAAAAACATACAGATTGAAACCATTGTTTCAGGCAAAAGAAAGAGAATCTCTGTCTGAAGGGGAAAGTATCACTGCGACTCATTTCTTGACTCTGATAATTGATGAGGGACTTTTTTTCCTTGAGATTAAGTCACACAAATAAAAGGATGCTCACTTTCTCATCCATAATTCTAAAATACTTCCTCAATACATGCAACGTGCCATAGGTATTGATGGTACCCTGTTTGGTTCTTCCCTTTGCTTGCTTTTAAAATGAAAGGCAGGTTTTATTACAAGAAATATAAAAGGGATCTCATCTTTAAACATGATGAAAAATAAGAGCGGAACTCAGTCCCTTCAAATGGGCCAGTCAAGCCCTCATAACTTCCTTTCCAAGCAATGTTTGTGCAGGCTGCCGACATCCCAGGGTTTGCAGCAGAGATCTGAGCAGACAAGCCTTTGAATTGAAATGAGCACCTGCGGCCTTAGAGGTGAAGTGCTCACAGAGGTTCTGTGACCCTAGAAACTAATTCTTCAGCCACAGACCCTTCAAAGGGAAGCCTGTGATTAAGATGATAGAATGGCAATTGGTGGCTTGATGATAGTGGGAGGATGGTGGAAAATCTGCTTCTAGAAATAGGGAACATTTCTTTGATGCTAATTGACTGTGTCTTTGCTCTTCCGGTCTACAACTTTATTTTCTTTGTACAACAACATTCACTGAAAAATCACCTTCCTCCCTCATCCGTAAGTGAGAGAGCAGAAAACTTCTTCCAATTTATGAAGTAAGCCATTGTCAGTACAAAAAAATTAACTTTTGTCTGCTTCATGACTTCCTCCAATGTTACCTGTGACTTTAGCTCATTGATTCTCAGTATTATTTGCATATTTAAGAAGACATAAGACGCCAGACCTCAAACTATTTATCTGTAAGTACCCATTGGGGGTTAGAGGCTTACCTGTGTGTAAATCTGAGTATGGCATCCTAATTCAGTGTATTTATTTCTTTGTTTACTTATATGAAAATTGTAGCAAAATCAAAGCCACAAAGTATGCTTATTTTAAGCCCTCTATATAATTTAATCTACTTATGTCCTAAAATAATGATTGTGTGTGTGTGCATGTATACGTGTGTGCGTGTGTGCGTGTGTGCATGTGTGTGTGTGTATATGTGTGTGTGTGTGTGTGTGTGTGTCATGGTTAATGCTGCTGTCTGTGAGTTCTTCAAGTTCACCATGTCTTTTAGTCATGGTATTTCCCACAGAGTAATAGCCACAAGCTTGAATATTTCAGTTTCAGTAAATAGAATGTTTCATCATTCTTTCAGTTAACCGAATGGCTCCACAATACTGGGTTTCTATTAAGCTATCAAAAATGTCTCTCTCATTTTGGATATTTTACTGGGAATGTTTTCCCTAAAGTGACATATTATTTATGTTTCTCACTCAAACTACTGATCTTTCTATATATTACCCAACTTTTAAAGACAAAGGTGGTTTGAGATTAAAAGAAATGCTGGTGGAAGATTTGTTACAGATAGCATTCTTTATTTCTAGAAGGAGATTCCTTCTTAGAGAACATTTACAGGGGGTGGGCATTAAATAATGTAGAGTGTAGAAATACTGTCAACTTGATACTGGAGGTACATGAAAAGTCTGTTCCCCTTGTCTTCATCAGTCATCCATTCCTTCAGAGACAAGGGCTTGGAGGGGTTTAAGATTTTTTTTAACATCCAAACAAATCAAATTCTTTGAGCTAATGCTATGCTTGATAAACTTCATTATAAAATAACAACATTAATAATTATCAGAATAGTGACCTTTGTTTCCATGAGAGAATGAAGACCTGTGTATCCCTCGTTTTTACCCAATAATCATCAATCTTTCTAAATAATAATAGCAGACACAAAAGCAAAATTATAATCAGAGAATACATGTGCACCTCTAAAGCATAATGAATGAAAATGAAAAGCTGTTAGGAATAGCGAATGAGTTACCAGAGCAAGTAATTTCATATTAGAAGATTAATAAGTGATTTTTCTTCAAGGCTCCCTCCCCCAGATAATTGAGAAACTAGAGATATTGGGAACACCGAAGGGAAAACTAAAAAAAATAAAATGTATATTTGGTTATCTGGTTTAGAAGACCCTGAGAAACAGTCAAAAGCCAAGATTCCCAGTACCATTTGGAACAGACAGGCAACCACCATGCAAGGACTGTCATAGGAAGTCCTTAGTATTTAAACATAAGGTCAGAGTGTATTGGGAATGGAACATTGCAAGGTAAAAGAAGACCTGGCCAGAACATCTCAGAACTTTTTCTATCTCCCCATGTCCTGTGGTAAGATCTTCATTTCTCATTCCCCAACCAGCTGCAGGAGAGCCACAATATGCTTTGTACCCCCCCTCCACCTCTTCACACCCTAACTCCATGCAGATTAGTGAAATGTCTCTTGAGAAATTAAGTCATTCTGTCATATCAGATGAATGTAAGCCTGTTGGACCGTCAAAGGCAGTCTGAGCTAGGTTTAAAGCCGAGAGACCCAGAGAGATTAATCTATGAGGGATGGAAGGTCTGTTTGCCCATGCTCCCAGACACTAGGCTCCTGACACAAGGCCCTCAAGTCCATAATTCTGTGGCCATCAGTCATGTAGGGCAATTCCCAAGGCCCCTAATATTGTGGCTAGACTTCGCCCTCATAGTGACCTGGCAACATCCAGGTATACCCCTCCCCACGATTACCTGGCCCAACCCACTATAAAAGGAGGTTCTTGCCCCCCTCCTCTCTTCCTTGCTCACCTCCTCTTACTCTTTTGTCTCCTGTCCCCTTGCTTCCCCTCTCTCCCCGTCACCTTCCCCCTCTCTCCACATGGCCATGGTTGGCCTTTACTTCTCTACCTTTTCTTTCTCACTCTACTCTTCTACACCTCTCTCCCCATCATCTTCCCCCTTTCTCCACATGGCCATGGTTGGCCTCTACTTCTTTACCATTTCTTTCTTACTCTACTCTTCTATAATAAAGTGCTAAAACCAATGGATTGCCTCCAAGCATTTCCAGCTGCCAGACAAGAGAGCAAGGACTTGCCCACAGGAGCCACCTTAACAAGCCTTCCCCCACGCCACCCTCTTTTTCCTTAGGCCCTGGGGCTGACCAAGCTGCCCCAGCATTCTCAGCTAGTCTGTGATATTCCTCAGTGCTGATGCTGGAGAGCTAGAACCTATCATTCCTAGCATCCATGAGGCCTAGGGGCCCCAAGACTGAGCTTTTCCCAACCCCTGGAGTGGGTCTTTCAGCTTCACATGGCCCTGGATGCCTGTCCTGTGGCAGCCAGTGGTTCTGGCAGGACACAATTTCCCCCACCCCTCTTTTCCCTATACTGTGCACCCCAAAAGCTGAAGCAGCACCCAACAAGTGTTAGCAGAGGCCCCCGTACTCCCATGCATGCCCTGCACCCTACATAAGCCGAAGGGTTATTTTATACTAAAGGACTACAAGAAGGCCCAGCTTCTTCCAAAAAAAGGAGTCAGTTAAGGAAATATCCAAAGCAGTTAGATATTCCCAAAGCTCCCTCATTTCTGTTGTAACAGAATCTCAGAATGACTGCTTAGATTCCCAATCATTTCAAATTACGGCTTATGGAATTCCCTGTAATGGAATTCATACAGTATATGATTCCTTACCTTGAATTTAAGAAGGATTTAGTGTATGAATAAATTATTGCTACTGTTATTTGTTTACTTTATATATCAAAGGTGTTGCAACTATTGCTCTTGTAATTGATGATATTATATAACTCCTTTATAATATTATAAGTCTTTAATAGAACACCTTTATAGACTCACCTACTGACTTTTAAGAAATAGTTGACATGTTATGAACGGACCATATTCCCAGACAGCTCACTTAAGAAAACTAAAACAGGAACCTCAGCCTATAAATAGAAATTAAGTTCCTCCAAAAGCTGAATGAAGTTTTAAAGAATCCTGAACTTCAAATGAGAACACACCCAGGGCCAGGCCCAGGAGTCTGGATCAAGGTACAGTATTTGCCTCACATACACAAGGTCCTAAATTTTATTCCAGTCACGAAAATGACTATAAAGATAAACAGACAAAAAGGGAATAAATAACAACCCGATGACCCTGTGATTTCCTTAATTTCAGTCTTTTAAGATCCCAGGAGATAAAATTATGCCACGTCCAAACTTCTATCTACAAAGACATGAATTTCACTCTCTGTGATTTTTGAAACAGGTTCTCTGTTGTTCACAGTATTATAACTTAGCTGAAGTAAGTGAAAAATCTGAGCAAGAGGTGAGGGAGAGAACACCATACAACTCACTGGCTTCAGTTTAAAACTGGCAGATAAAGAGCAAATTACAATGGAGGCCAAACACGGTACATTGTAAGGATTCAGTAAAGCTCTTCATTGCAGATTGAATGCCAGCTCACCCTGATTTTTAACCCCCAATGTCAGGCTTTGGTGTCATTTGCAACTGGAGGGTGTCCTATTTGGGGAAAGGAAGTAGAAAACATACTCATCTGTTCTAGCCAGGTCTTCCATGGCTCAATAAGTTATATCTCCAACACACTCTGGACTTATGACAGAAGACTAAAGGCAGAAAAAGAGGAGAACCAGATCAGGTCTATGAAGAGCTGTTCTGCAATAACTGAGTCAAATTATTATCCACAAGAAACTAATTATTTACCCAAAGCAGGATGTCAGGATCAGTTGGACTTCTTGCACGGAACTGTATTTGAAGACATCAAAATCAGTAGAAATGGAAGCTAAGAGACTGATTGTATTGAGTGGGACCAGGCATTGGAAAGTGTCACACTCAAACTGAATGCACAGTAAGTTTCTTGAGATATCCAGGTAAGTTTTGTGGACATTAGGAAAGTGTAGATGGATGAGGTAGTTGTTAAGAATGTCAGCTGCATAGTCTTTAGCATGGAACGGATGGAAGTAAGGGGAGATCTGGGTGTTCTGAAAGTGGCTGTAAGGAAAAGACTCTAGCCTGAGATGGGCACCTCAGAAGAGGGATAGAGAGAGCATGTGACAGCTAGTCTATAGACCTGACGTAGAGTAGATACTGTATATAGCTGACCTAGGACTGTTATTGTGTAAAGCTTACTTGTGATAGCTATTGTGTACTGATGACCTATGATAGCTATTATAGACAGAAGTTGAAAGCTACATTCACAGATACATCCTTTGCCCCAGTAATTGCTTGATAACAACATAAAGGTCTTTCTTATATGATATGGAACCAACAACCAATTTAAGTAACAATTCCACCCAAGTTTAGCTTAGTTTGTGGGTGTTATTTGTAGAAATATTTATAGAAATATTTTTGAAAAGGGACCAGTATGATTCAAAGGCAGCAGCAATGCCCAAAAGTTCATCCCAAATTACATTTGGAATGGTAAATTAAATAAGCTGCAACCCTAGAGTCTCTGTACAACTTGAAGACAGCGTTATATGCCAAAGAATCTCCCCAGGTTCCATAGTTGGTTGGCGAACCTCCTCTCTGGACTCCAGAAATACTTTACTGTTTTTATATTTATGTAGTGCTTTTGTAAATCTAGTGAGTTTCAAGGACTTTTTCAGACTTCTAAATTGTTTACTTCCCAGTATTTATGTGGTTTCTTCCAGTATGGAATATTTGAACACATTCAAAACTAAGGCATAACAACCACAAAGTAAATCAAACAAGAAGGGTTAAATAAATTTATTTTACCACCCCTAAATAGAGAATAGTTGTTCCATGGAATGGGATATGGAAGTACAAGGCAATCATGATTAGGATGACCAACAGTATGTGATCAGAAGCATCCAAGTGTCTGATCTTACTCTATTACATGGGGAATTAGCAAATTCCAAGACTCTTCTCAGTTATCACAGAATCACATAAACTTAAGGCAGTTCAAGGACTGTGTTTCTTAAATGAATGGCAAAGAGGAAAGAAGAGATAGAACCTTTCAGGGAGTGGGGGTCTAGAAAAGGGGAAATCATTTGAAATGTAAATAAAAAATATATTGAATAAAAAAAAGAAATAAAAAAAGAAACAGCAAATGAAAGCAGATTTAAGGGGTTGCATTTCTAAAACCAGTCATAGAGCACAAGTGAATTTTATCCCAAAAATTAACCATCAGTTTTACCCTTTGTAGTCAAGATGCTAGCAGAGGAAGAAGGTTATCAGAATGTAAACATACAGCTCAGTCACCCACAGAGAATGCTATTAAATGCAGACCTAATTGCAGATATCCATATACCCAGAGCAGAATTGACACGTATATTGATAAGCTAGGGAAGAAAAATAAATATTTCCTAAAATAATTACATTAATTTATTTGCATGTGAACATGCAAGGGGCTGTTGTTGAACATTGCTTTTAGTCTCTGTTCTTTTTTTTTGTTGACTCTGGACAAGCAAACATTTTTTTCTTAAAGATCTTATGGAATAATGAGTGTTCCAGCATACTTAAGAGAAATATTACAATAAATAAATGAATAAAGGAGGCATTTTATTGTCTATCAATATTTGAATTACTCATAATTACGGTCTTGATGGAGGTATGTTCAGTCCAAAAGAATTAAAAGTTCAGAAATATGTCTTAGCTATTAAAAATTAATATATAAAAAAGTGGTAGTATAGTCTAGATAATCAGTGATAGAAGAATTTTTTCTTATAATACTTGCAATACAATAATACAAATCATATTTGAATTTTATTCTATGTCAAGTGTAAAATTCATTCCTGAAAAAAGTATGTAGTTTTATTTTGTGTGCATGATTGTTTGCCTGAATGTATGTACCTGTACCTTGTGCCTGCAAGAAAGAGAGACTATCAGATCTGTTGTAAATGGACCTCCATATAGTTATGCTATGCCATGTGGTGCTGGTGACTGACCCTGGGCTCTCTGCAGAATCGGCTGTCTTAGCCACTGAGACATCTCTAAAGCTCTTAGAGAAAAATCTATTTAAAACTATAAAAAATACTATTTAAAACTAAGAGAACTAAATTTTATGAGTGATTTGAAAAAAAAAGCAAAGTAATATATGTATAAAAGACATCCTTAGTTTAGAGTAGTAGCTAGAAGCCCCACGGGAGCAGTTTACCTCACTAAGTGAAGAAAAATTACTACAAGATATATCATAAATTAAGTCTATAGAAAATTATCAGATTGAGAAAATATTTATGTAATGCAGATAACACTGGGTTAGTCTTCATAATAAAGAATATTTATGTACCAGTAATGAAAAATCAACCATCCCAATAGAATAATGAGAAAGTAATATGAATAATTTACAAAACAGCAAGTGTAAGTGACCAACAGTCATACAGAGAGTTCTCTGTGTTATAGTGATAATGATAACTCGCTTTTGCTTTGATTTATGTTTCCTTGTTTGTGATAATGTGTTTTATGTAACCATAAGCCGGGCTGAAGACTACAAATTCGATCTGTCCTCCTCCTTGCTGCTGGTAAGGGAACTTGGGGTCAGGTAGATGTGGGCATGACAGGGAGAAAGGATGAAGAGTGTGAGATGGACTTTTCCATTTCCATTTTGGGGAACTCTGTGTGTATATATTTTAAAGGATCGACATGATACTCTCAAGCTACACTGATGCT
This sequence comes from Apodemus sylvaticus, assembly GCF_947179515.1. Classification (NCBI taxonomy): domain Eukaryota; kingdom Metazoa; phylum Chordata; class Mammalia; order Rodentia; family Muridae; genus Apodemus; species Apodemus sylvaticus. The sequence goes on from NC_067489.1 coordinate 27,667,051, forward strand.
CTTCAAAGAAATGCTTTCAGAGAAACATTTGCAAGACTGAACAAAGATGTTCATTATAGCACTATTTATAGTGACAAAAGCAATATAAATCTGTGCTGGGAAATGGCTTAGCACACAAAGAGCTTGCTGTACAAAAGATGAGGGACTCAGAATCCTCAGCATCCAACATAAAAGTCCGCCAGGTGTGACAGTATATACCCCTCCCTCCAGCTTTGAGGTCTGGGGAGGGAAGACAGAAAGCATGCTCACTAGACTAATCAACCAGTGCGCTACAAATTCATGGACAGAGGTTGTCTGAAAAAATGGAAAAGAAAATTAGATGGAGAGTAATAGAGGCAAGCACTTAACATCAACATCAGCTCTTAGGCCACAAGCTCACCTATGGATGCTCCAACACATACATACACACACACACACACACACACAGACACACAGACACACGCACAGACACACAGACACACAGACACATGCACACACACACACAGACACACGCACACACGCACACACACACAGACACACGCACACACACACACACACACACACATGCGCACACACACAGACACACAGACACATGCACACACACACAAAGACACACATACACAAATAGCAGATTTCTATTAGAAAAACATCACAAAGCAAAAAATAAATTAGAAACATACTTATTGAAGGGGAAAAATATTTGATGAACCATTTTATAACAATTTTCATAGTACAATGATCCTTTATAGTAGACAAAACTATGTAATTGTAAATGTATAGCTGTATAGTCAATATAACATTTTAGAATTCTAAGAAAACATAGTATGTATTTACTAATTATACATATAAATAGGTACTTAGGAATATAAGTATATATATACACATAAATACAAATATATATTTATATCAGTATATGTATAGCATATATATGCTTAAATTTCTTTCATAAGAAATTATCTGAACAGAGTATCAAATATAATGTTAAACTATATTTTTATTGCTGTGAGAAAACATCATGACCAAAGGCAACTTAACAGAAAGAGATTTTATTTTGGCTTATGGTTCCAGAAGGCTAAGATTCTATTATAGCAGCAGTAGTTGGTGGCAACCAGCAGGAAGCTGAAAGATTTCATCTCCAGCCACAAGCAGAATGCTAAGAGAGCACAATGGAGGCCACCTGTGTCTTTAACTGTCAAAGGCCATTTCCAGTGGCACTCTTCCTCCAGCAAAGCCACATTTCCTAATCCTACCCCCCCTCAAGCATCATCACTAACTGAAGGTCAAGGGTTCAAATGCCTGAGTGTAAGGGGAGAGAGATTCTTATTTAAAACACCACACATTTTCCATATAAAATATTAATGACTGCATCAGAAATTATGTGTCCAGTAATGGAAAACACAAAGGCACTTTTTATTTGTGACACATGGAATACTCTCCACCTCCCTTAAAAAAGATGCACACATCCTAATGGCTGGAATCTAAATAGGCTATGTTAACGGCAAAGGGAAATCTGTATTCTAGCTACTTTAAATTAGGAATATTCTTAGAGGCTTTCTGGTTGTGCCCAAGGTAAGCCAGGGGGTCTGGAAAAGGTGAGGCAGAAAGCAACGACAGATGATGGAAAATGAGAAACCTTCAATAGACCAGACCTGACCAGAAGATGGGGTGTATGAAGATCTTGCAAAAAAGTAGGGGAAAAAAAGGAATTAGACATCCCCTAAAGATTCTAGGAGAAACACCGGTGATTCTTAGTAGCAAGGATCATTTTAGACTTCTGAAGATGAAGATGGAAATGAAGATGAAGAGTGGAAGATGATTGATTTGTGTTGCTTTTACTTACTGTGTCTGTGGAACTTTGTCATGATGGCAACAGGAAACTTATGAGATTTACGTTATATCATTTTAATACTACAAAACATTTAGGCTATCTTTGTACAACTGGAACCTCAGGTTACAAATGAAACCCACGGGTCAAAAGGCCGTTTAACCCTCATGCTTACCAAGGTGGAGACTGATGCTGTACTTACATCCTTATGAATGAAGAACTTCCTCTATCCAGAACCGAGAGTCTTTGCACATGCATTTACAATTTCGCATGTGTGCAGCACCTGATCACCTGCAGGCATTCAGTCTCAGGTAAGGAGGTAAGGATGTATATTTGTGGTCAGACAAATCCTCATTTCAATCCAATTGCCATCTGGGTGACATAAAACAAGCCATTCAATCGAGCCTGTTGTCTTCTTTACAAACTTAGAGAAATAATTTCTACCTTATAGAGTGAGAGAAAGCATTTGCTGGAATAATCTATGAACAAAGTGTCCAAGAGCAGGCCTTGTATAGATTTTGTTTTTAATAAATGTTATTTATTGTTGGTAGGGAGTATTACTTTGTTCTAATGACTCTGGGAAGCTTTTTCTCCTCCAGACAAGGTTTGGGAGTTTGTTTCTATATTTTCTCGTATCTGTCAGATTCTGATGAAGGGGTGGTAGTTACTGCCTGTGGCCAGAACTACAGCTACAACCTGGGGAGCTATTAACACAGTACAAGTGTAGAGAAAGTGGCTTTTAGAGATGTAGGCATCACAGATCCATAATATGAATCCAAGAACAAAATGCACTATTAATAATATAAACTCATCCCATGGGATTATATCACAGAGGAACAAAGGCAAAAAAAAAAAAAAAAAAAAAAAAGGCCTGAGGAATTTCTTTCAGAACTTGCACTTGGTTTGTCTGCTATGAGAGTCAACAGATGCTACATTATGTTTCCATTAGGATCCAAATTATGTTGATTCTATTTTTGTATCAGTGCAGTCCAGGCTAAGATATTTAAGAATGTTCAACACACGTGTACTATAGGTCTCAGTACTATACAAGCTTCTCCATGAGAAATCCTTGCAATTGTCCTAAAAGCTCTGGGTTCTTTATTCCTAGGACTTTTCTTTTTAGTTTTGTCTTTAATGGTAATTGATGAACCATCATTAATTCTAGGCAATTTGCTACAGAAGATCATTTACACTTACTTTTGCATTTTTAATTTTATGTTACACATATGCATGTTCTATTTGCATGTATATCCTTGCACCATTTGATATCTTGCACCATTTGCCATTAACATAACCTATTTAGGTTCCAGCCATTAGGATGCATGCATCTTTTTAAGGGAGGTGGAGAGTATTCCATGTGTCACAAATAAAAAGTATCAGATCCCCTGGAATTGGAGTTCTAGATAGTTGTAAGATACCATGTAAATGCTGAGAATCAAACCTATGTTCTCTGGGAGAGCAGCAGCAAATGTCCTCACCTTCTGAGCCATCTCTGCAGTCCCCATAAACATTTCTTTTCATGGGTTTCTCTGGTTCTGAGTTGTTTTAACCAATGTGGATTCAGTGAGCAGTGCTGGAACAAATGAACTGTGAGGATGCTGAACTGTAGTTGCTGAATGAACTGTGAGGATGAGGTGAGGGATATGACTGCTGACCTATGAACATAGCTGCCTGAGTTGAAAGGGTTGCGTACCATGGTGACCCCAACACACTGTCCAAAGGCTTCAGAGTATTTTGATCATTTGCATGTTTCTTATGCCTAGGAAATGGAGATATGCATAGGGAAAATCCTTCTTTGATATTTTGTTCTGCTCAGAAAACCTCAGTGAATAGCAAATTGTTTCTATTGCTAAAGACTTTGCCAAAATATGTTGACTCTCATGTGAGTTTGGGATGAGGTCTTCTGCATGTGGTAAATCCCACTGTGGCTAGACCTGGTGTGAATCTTGCTTGTCAGTTTTATATCTCCCTTGTAGATACTTGTAGAACTCTCACTCCACCGACCTCTGTCTGGCTTCATGCTTCATATTATTTGAATCAACTATAGATACACTACGGCGTCAGGACAGCTTAGCAGAATGGAACAATTACAGCAACAACAATTCATTAAGATCATTCTCCTCTGTTAGACATGGCATTCTTAATAACCTCTATCATTGCTATAATTCCTAATAACAGTGAAACATTTGTATTCTGATATCCCAATGTGTTTAATACTTACCACAAGCCTATTGAAACAGAAATCTACAGTTAATGATTAAATACTTCTCAGTTTTCTTTTTTTCTTTTTTTTTTTTTTTTTTTGGTTTTTTTTGAGACAGGGTTTCTCTGTGTAGCCCTGGCTGTCCTGGAACTCACTCTGTAGACCAGGCTGGCCTCGAACTCAGAAATCTGCCTGCCTCTGCCTCCCAGAGTGCTGAGATTACAGGCGTGCTCCACCACCGCCCGGCTCAGTTTTCACTTTTAAAGCTCTATCTAACCATATTTTATATTATGATCTACAAAGTATATAATTTTATAGAGTTTCTTCTGAGAAAGGGGTCTCCAAAAAAAAAAAGAACAAAACATATTTGATCCAGTCTACTGGTTTTTACTTTAACTTCCCTTTCTCTTGATTTCTCAGATTCTATAAACACCCCTGTGGTGAAGAGGAATCTTTATCATAACCCTTCATAATAACTAGTTACACAATAGAATCAGATTTCTGAGACATAACAATTGAGCCTTCTCAACTCCTTTAGTCTTGTTTTATATTTATACCATGATTAACTTTGACCATGTAGGGTATGCTCCACTATTTCTATTTGCTAGAAATGTCAAAAAATAAGATTATAGGCATTCGAGAAGTAGAAATGAGAACCTCTGCCCATGTCTTCAGTATTAGTCATTGAGAAGTAAACACTATTGAAACGTTATTGATGGCTTAAGTACAAACTTCATCCATAAACAAAGTTAGGTAACTTTAAGTTGAGGTCCCAACTAGCCTGATACGATTGATGTTTTATTTGCTTCACTGGAGGCTCCTGGAAAGAATCACGTTTCCAAAGGAACCTGGAAGAGCCTCAGACATTTAGGTAACTGCATAGGAAACAAGTGCATGGACCATAGAAACAGAAATAGAATGTGCTGATAGCAACTAGACAGATCCCATGGAGAATGGAAAGGCCTGTCATGACAGGCCGGAGCGGAACAGTAGCACTAATGACTGTCGGAGGCTCTGCTGGATATCTCAGCATCACGCTGGCTTTCAGGATTCCTATCAGGCAGTCTTGTTTTGGTGAGAGTCAGCATCTCAGGTCCTTATCTTTGCTCCCATCCTTGCTCAAATATTTCTCCTCTGATGTGACTACAACCACTTCCAGCATGCCTTCTTGTTTTTGTATGTTTCTGTCACTTGCATGAAAAATTTTGTAATAAAGAATATCTGATGAAGTAAGTCATCACTAAAGATGAAGCAATATAGTTGGCTAAAATTCTCAGGCCATATCACTTCATAGATAACTGACTGAATCTTCGAACATGTGCTAGAACCATCAGTTTTGCCTTTCTCCCCAAGTTACATGCTATGGTCAGAGTAACAGTTACTTCGAAACAACATAAAACAATAAGCATATGGAAATGATAGTGAGAATTTGTATATATTGAGGCTGTAGATATGAAACATACCTCATGCAATTAAATACCTGATGGTTTGTTTGTTTTAAGTCTCCTTATTAATACAAAGAAAATATTGTAAAAATACTGACTCCAAATTATTTCTTATATTTTATATGATATACTTACAAAGACTTTGAGGAATTGGTATTGCATTTGGATTTAGTTTCCTGTTTGCCTATTTAAAAAATAAATTATTTTTCATATAATATATTATTATCTCATTTCCCTCCCTTATCTCTTCCCACATCTTCCTCACTTCCAAACCCATCCAAACCCTATCATGCTCGCTCTCTCTCCTCTCTCTCTCTCTCTCTCTCTCTCTCTCTCTCTCATACACACACACACACACACACACATACAATAGGCAAATAAAACACAAACAAATCAGAATAAATAAAAAACAAAGAAAATTAAAACACCTAAAAAACAGACACATATAACATACAAATTTTAAACATATATACACACACACATATATATATACATACACACACACACACACACATATATATATATATATATATATATATATATATATATATATATATAAAATCACTCCCCATATTCCCCCATCCACACTTCCCTTTCCCTTTCTGTTGCATTTTGTATAAAGATCTACTAAAGATAATTCCAGGGATACCTTTTGAGTGAAACATTTTAAAGGTAGTGCTGAAAAACCAGGATGTAACAAAATAATGAAAGAGACATCCATGTCTGTGCTCCAAACTAAGTTTAAAGAATGATACAGAAGATGAAAATTGCAAACAAATGTAAACAATGTAAAGGAGTGAATAGTATTGGGGAGGAGGAAGGCTTTATTATTCAGAGGCTTTAAAATCCTCTCTGGTGTCAATAGTCCCCTAGGGGATGTTTGTGTGTATACATTCCATTCTACAGTTGTAAGCTACCCAGCACCATGAGGGGCTAACTATTCTGGATGCTGGTGCATGAAGAATGAAGGGATTTAGCTGCTTCCTTGCTGCAGAATGGATGAGACTGTCCATAATGCTGATCTTCTTTTCTTCTATTACTTTTTAATTAACTTCTATATTTTTTTACATCCCAAATATTGCACCTCCTTCAGGTCCCTCCTCTCCCAGAGTTCTTCACCCCAGCCTTTCCCCCTTCACTCTGAGAGGGTGTCCTACCCTGGGGATCCCTCTTCTCTAAGGTGTCCAGTCTCTACAGTATAAGGTGCATCCTATACCCCTGGGGCCAGACAAGGCAGTCAGTTCCTCTGCTACATATGTGCTGGGAGCCACCGACCAGCCCCTGTTGCTCTTTGATCTATGGCTTACTCTCTGGAAGCTCCCTGGGTCCAGATTAGTTGACACTATTGGTCTTCCTATGGGGTTGCCATCCCCTTCAGTTTCTACTGAGAAGGTTGCAGATAGTTATAGAGGTACAGATCTTCTATCATTCCTGGGGCTTTGCAGGTTGATACGTGTATACAGAACAGGACTGGTGCAGAGGCTGTTTCAACGTATGTTGAAGCATGTAGATGTAAGTCGTATGCCATCCTTACCCTTCAAGGCACATGAGGATTCACATGTATTATGTACCATTATAAACAATGACACAATAAGTATTTTTAACTTAAATATCATAGAAATACTGAAAAGTTGGTATACAAGAAAAGTAAAGGAATAATATCTTAAAGATGAATAAGATTTCTCCAGGAGAGACAGGAAAGTAGTTGCAGAAAGAAGGAGGCATTCTTGTGAAAGAAAATACTTGTTTCATAGTTATTCAACTTTTGTATGTGAAAAGAGGCCCAATTGCATGAGCCATGTGACAGAGGGAGTTGCTAGACAACTGTGGATTGATAACTACCATGTAATAGTATGGAGCTCCCGTTAGATCGAGATTATGTAGCAATCTCAAAATCTGTAATAATAACTGGTTTTAATACAAGTTTTGTTTATTTTTATAATTGTTTAGTGTATGTTTAGAAGAATTATTTTGCAACCTAGCTGTCCTTCTTAGCTTCAAATGTCCAGTTGATACAGCATAGAGTCATCTAAAGTAGCCTCAGTTGAGGAATTTCTTGTTTGGGTTTGTCTGTGAAAACATGTGTAATCTTGATGATTGACGTGGGAAGGCCCAGCCCACTTAGCATTGAACTGCTCCTTGGGCAGGTACCTGGGTTGAATTTAAAAATATATAAAAGAAAAGAGAAAAATTAATGGTCACCCTAATATTGATCCAGTATCCCTTTTTCTATATGACTCCTGCCCTTATTTCCTTCAGTGATGAATTGTGACTTTGAAGTACAAGTCAGATAAACCTTTTCCTTCTCTGTGGTGTTCTTGGTTATAACATTTTGGTTATAACATTTTGGTTATAACATTATTTGTTTGTTTGTTTGTTTGTTTGTTTTAAATCACAGAACCAGAGGACAAATAAGACAACAAACTTAGCTAATATATAGGATTGGTGAATACTAACACTTCAGAAGGAAGTCTAAGCTCAATGAATGTTAGCCTCGTCTTTGACCAACTGTGCAATATGGAAGAGGTTATTTAACCTTTCACTGGCCTAGTTTTGTATATAAAGAAGATAATCAGATTATGAATATTGTAAAGATTAAATCAGTGATACCTATAATGTTACATGATTGATACAGAATGACCGTACTCATCAACAAGTCTCAGAGACAATTATTTACAAATTTATTTGAGCCATCCAAATTTCTTTAAACATCAAAACCTCCTTACATAACATAGAAGTATTCTGAGCTGTACTGCTCTTTGCCAGGGAATGGGGGTGCCTGAAACATCATTGACTCCCTCCTCCCCAAACTTATATTTATCTCAGTGACCCCTAAAAAACTCTGTAGGCCAAAGTTTGAAAAGTCCTGATATTGTACAGTTGTCTTTCTTCAAAATGAATTATTGAATAAATAGATAAATTGATCTAGAGTTCTCTTCTGGAATTTATTGTACTTTTTATTTCTTTTTGGGAGCATCAGCATTCAAAGTGTTCTTTTCTTTAATGCTATAGCATTTACTGTGCCATTTAAATTCTATAGTGAGTTTCAATCTTGCCTGCTTTATGTCCTTTAAGTTAGTAAATTTGATAAAGTATCACTCAAAAAAATTTTACTATGTTTCTATGCAGGGTACGCTTAAGCAAATCAATAAAGCTTTTGTCTCATCTGTGTGGAGAGCTTCTGAATGGCAAAGATCCCGGGGGAGCACGGCCTTGCAAGCTGACAGCATCTCTAGGCAGATGGTAAAAAGCAACTCATCCAGATCCAAGCTATGCATGAGGAAGCAGCTGCTGAGCTAGCCCGCCCCTGGTTCCAGGTTTGTGACTGATGGATGTAGTATAGCCTTTTTTGTATATTACCATTTTAATTTGTCAGTAGATAATTTTTAGACATAAAACTAGGCTTTCATTTTCTATAAGGGCATTTGTTAGTTATATGTTGTAGCACTGGAGATTAGATCTAGGGTTGAAAGCATCCCAGGCAAAGGCTAGCCCGCCAGCCCAGACATTCTGAACCTTATTGATGAGAGTTCCACATATAGGTAATATTCTAAAGCTAATCTTATGCCACCGGATGATTATAATAGAGGATTTGTGGCATCAATTTTTTTTCTCTGAAATATTCCGCAGTCTCCTTTTAAGTTTTACACAGTGGCTTAGGAGAGAGAGAGTAAGTAATTGATGTTCTGTGGGTAGATGGGATAAGAGAGGGTCATGCTGGGTTGTACTGGCTCTGTTTCACAGAGTAAGTACACTTTAGTTATCCTACATTAGATATCATTGGGCAAGTCATTCTATTGCTGAAGATATAAACATTATTACTTGATTCATAAAGATGCTCTATGCATGACAAGTGCATGTGAGAGCTTTGATAATAGAAAGTCTACAACTCTACTGTCCAGAGATGGAAATGAAATACCAGAGTGGAGGGCTAAGGGATGTGAGGGAGTGCACCAATCACAGTCAGTAGCAGAATTTAAAACACAGGGATATCTAACTTAGAGCTGACCACAACCCGTGTCTGCCCTGGTGCCTTCGTTTATTCAATGAAGATATTATCATCCTTAAAAGATTATTATGGGGTGAGATATGATGACCTACATGTGAGTGCCTGTGGACTGAGAAATATTGCTTCGTTCTAGATGATTCATTATTTAGAATAATTTAATCTTAATTTTATCTTCATTTGCACTAAAGCCTGGAATACGTAAGCCATAACAAAGCTGTCTGGGGGAAATTACTGTAGCAATAGTAATATTCTGTAACTGTATTGTCCAATATGGGTGGTCCATGGCTGCATGTAGTTAACCAGGGCAAATATAGTTTGGTTAAGAAATTATAATTTCAGACTGAGAACTATTTTAAAAATGAAAATAATTTTAAAACCCCACAAACACTTTACTGAGGTTTGGTCATCACATACAAGCTACTCACCTATACTTTGAGAGAAACTGTCTCTTCAAGTTGTCATCTCATCTCCACATCTATGCCATGGCATATTCACTTCTACACAAGCATCCACTGGGCTGTTCATCCTTTATAATGCTTACCACTCTAGCCTTAGATACATGTATAATCTATGATGTCATCACCCATGGTGGCCAGAAATGTGAATTCCCAGTGACCTCTCGGGCCCATTTTGTAGTTGTCGTTCAATATAAATATAGCCAGCAAGTCTAAACATATCATGCATGATATTTTATATTAATCCTAGCCATTCTGCTGTGTAGTATAGCTTTATGAATTATTTACCACAAGTAAGCAGTATGCCTTTGTTCATCCTTTTCCTACCTTTGCCATTCAGCCAGCCCTGGCACCTTCTACTGTTTTTACTTCCTTAACTTTTACTATCTTAGAATCTGTATGTGAGGTCTAGTGATTATTTGACTTTTTTATACATGGCTCATTTTACCTTGTATTATGCCCTCTAGATCCAGATATTTAAATGGCAGGGTTTCCTTCTTTTTAGTGTTGAATAATACTTTAGTGTTGAATAAATTGGAAAACACTTCATTTTAATGCTCTACAATGTATTTGCCTATCCATCCTTCTATCCGTCCATCCACCCACCCATATATACATCCAAAGCTATTATCATTTCCATATGTTGGTGTGCCGATAACTTTTTCTGTTCATGGGATGAAAAAAAAAATCTGACGAAGGCAATTGAAGGGGAAAGCAAACGGTTCTATGTTACAGTCTGCAGGGGCAGGGAAGTCACAGCAGCAGGATCTTGAAACACTTGATCATATTGAATCCTTAGTAAAGAAGCAGAGATCAAAGAACACGGGTGCTCAGGTCACATTCTCTTTAAGTCTGAAATGCTAGCTCCTGCGACAGTATCACCCACAATGTGCAGGTCTACTCACCTCGATGAATCTAATGAGAAGAGTCCCTACAAGCATGCGCAAACACCCTTCTTGCAGGTGATTCTACATCTCATCAAAGTTGTCAGTTTCGAGCTAACTTCTATCAATAATGTTGTGAGGAATAGTAGGGGGCAGCCATCATTAAAATCCTGACCCATTCATTTCGGTCATTTACAAAGAAGCAAGATTTCTGGATTATAAAGTACTTATAGCTTTAGTTTCTTAAGAAACCTCTTGACTCCTTTTCATACTGCTATATCTGTCGATATTCCACAAGAAATATGGAAGACATCCCTTTTCCCAACACACTTGTAAACAACTACTGAATTTTGTTTTAAAAATAATAGGTATTTTTCCAAGTGTAGAGCAATATGTCATTCTTGTTTTGATTTAAACTTCCTAATAATATGAGGCATATTATCACATACCTATTGTCAAACTTGTACCATCACATAAATTTTTTCATTCATTTACCTTTTTTTCTTTCTTTCTTTCTTTCTTTCTTTCTTTTTTATTTTTAACAAATTTCTCTTCTGGTTCTTTACTAATGTATTAATTGGGCTATTTCATTTTTAATGAGGTTGAATTGTAGAAGTTTCTTGTTTATTTTATGTGCTATTCACATATGTTTGGCAAGCATTTCTCCCATTACTTGCAAAGCCCTTCCTCTCCCTTGATCTTACTTGTTTGTCCTTTTGTCCATTTGCTTGTTTGTCCTTTTGTCCATTTGCTTGTACTTTAAGAGCTATACGTAGAAATTTTCCTGAAATAAATGATACCAATAAGATTATTCCTGCATTTTCTTCTAGCTGTTTTGTCATATTGGTTCTTATGTTTAAGTCACTGTTTTACTTTGAGTTGATTTTTTGCATAGCAGAGGAGGTTAGCATAAGGAAGAAAAAGCCCAATTACATGTGTATGTTTGCAGATACTCATTCCCCCCAACACCATTTACTGGACAGTTATGACCATCTGTGGAGTCTTGATGTCCTTGTTCAAGATTAGTTGACTGTCCAAGTATACATTCAATTTTTGGATTCCTAGGCTGTTCCATTGACTTATGTGTCTAATTTAGGACCAGTACAATAAAGTTCCAATCACTATAAATTTGTGCCATATTTAAAATCAGGACTTTTGATCCTTCAGTTTCATTTCTTTCTCAAGTTCTTTAACTATTCACAATATTCTGGTTCCACCTGGAATTTAGTGTTTCTTTTTTTCCTGTTTCATTGAAAATGCCATAGGGGTCTTGATAGATATTATTACAAAAAAGTCAGTATATTGCTTTGAGTCACACAGACATCTTAATGATATTTATTTCTCTAGTTCACAAACATGTAAGAAATACCTGAAATATGAATTTAAAAAGACACAGGTGTCTAATGACAAGTGTATGGCACAATGTGATTTTAGTATAGAATTTGGACCTGCCAAAGCAGTTTCATTATATATAAATCCTTTCCATAATAACTTTCCAAGAAGTGTATTGTTTTTCAAAAGCACCTGTAAAATACTTAGAGTTAAATTAATGGACTGCATGAACACCTAAAATCATGATGATTATATCATTTCAAGTATTTTTCCTGGGGAAAGAATTCACATATATTATTGAACTCATGAAGAACATTACCTCTGAGATAGAAATGGACCTGATCCTTAACCCAGCTATAGGATTTCAACAACAGAAGACGTTTTGAATGAAAAGGCAAGCACAGCCATACTATGTCAGGAGCTGATGCCATTAATCATTTTTGTGAACAATAGACTGCGAACTAGAATTTCAGTAAAAATATGCCAATCATAGAATTAAAAATAGTGTTCAATTACTACAAATCAAAATTAGCAAGTATTAACATATTTAATTGCACAATAGTTGCTATAAATTTAGCTAAGTCCCTTTAAAGTGTGAAAATAACACAGACTAGAACAGAAACAAACTAGAATGGTCATTCTTTTGTACTTCTAGCTCTCTTCCCCTATAACAGCTATTGTGGAATAATGACCTATCACTACAGTTTGTTTTCACACACACACACACACACACACACACACTGTTTTCTTATTTTTGCGCATTCACATTCAGGTACATTTTCTTTTTTCTTTCTTTTTTTTTAATTTATTTTCTATATTCTTTGTTTACATTCTAAAAGCTTTCCCCTTTCCCAGTCCCCCCACCCCATATATACCATAAGTCCTTTTCTCTCCATCCATTCTCCTATCTTTTTCCCTCCCTTTTCTCTGTCCTGGTACTCCCCTACAATGCTGGATCAAGCCTTTCCAGGATTAGGGCCCTCTTCTTCCTTCTTCATGGGAATCATTTGATATGCTAATTGTATCTTCAGTGTTCAGAGCTTCAGGGCTAATTAATATCCACTTATCAATGATTGCATTCCATGTGAATTCTTTTGTGATTATGTTACCTCGCTTAGGATGATATTTTCCAGTTCCATCCATTTGCCTAAAAAGTTCATGAATTCATTGTTTTTAATTGCTGAATAGTACTCCATTGTGTATATATACTACATTTTCTGTATCCATCCCTCCATTGAGGGATATCTGGGTTCTTTCCAGCTTCTGGCTATTATAAATAAGGCTGCTATGAACATAGTGGAGCATGTGTCCTTATTGCATGCTGGGGAATCTTCTGGGTATATGCCCAGGAGAGGTATAGCAGGGTCCTCTGGAAGTATCATGTCCAGTTTTCTTAAGAACTGCCAGACTGATTTCCAGAATGGTTGTACCATCTTACAATCCCACCAGCGGTGAAGGAGTGTTCCTCTTTCTCCACATCCTCACCAACACCTGCTGTCTCCTGAGTTTTTAACCTTAGTCATTCTGACTGGTGTGAGGTGAAATCTCAGGGTTGTTTTGATCTGCATTTCCATAATGGCTAATGATATTGAGCATTTCTTAAGGTGCTTCTCGGCCATCTGAATTTCTTCAGGCGAAAATTCTTTGTTTAGGTCTATATCCCATTTTTTAATAGGATTATTTGGTTCCCTGGGGTCTAACGTCTTGATTTCTTTGTATATATTGGATATTAGCCCTCTATCGGATGTAGGGTGAGTGAAGATCTTTTCCCAATTTGTTGGTTGCTGTTTTGTCCTTTTGACGGTGTCCTTTGCCTTACAGAAACTTTGTAATTTTATGAGATCCCATTTGTCAATTCTTGATCATAGAGCATAAGCTATTGGTGTTCTATTCAGGAACTTTTCCCCTGTGCCTATGTCCTCAAGGGTTTTCCCCAGTTTCTTTTCTATTAGTTTCAGTGTGTCTGGTTTTATGTGGAGGTCCTTGATCCACTTGGAGTTGAGCTTAGTACAAGGAGGTAAGAATGGATCAATTTGCATTCTTCTGCATACTGACCTCCAGTTGAGCCAGCACCATTTGTTGATAAGGCTATCTTTTTTTGACTGGATGTTTTCAGCTCCTTTGTCTAAGATCAAGTGACCATAGGTGTATGGATTCATTTCTGGGTCTTCAATTCTATTCCATTGATTCATTTGCTTGTCCCTGTGCCAATACCATGCAGATTTTAACACTATTGTTCTGTAGGATTGCTTGATGTCTAGGATACTAATACCCCCAGAAGTTCTTTTACAGTTGAGAATAGTTTTACAGCAAACCAGTAGCCAACATCAAACTAAATGGAGAGAAACTTGAAGCAATCCCACTAAAATCAGGGACAAGACAAGGCTGCCCTCTCTCCATATCTTTTCAATATAGTACTTGAAGTTCTAGCTAGAGCAATTAGACAACATAAGGAGATCAAAGGGATACAAATTGGAAAGGAAGAAATAAAATTATCACTATTTGCAGATGACATGATAGTATATTTCAGTGACACAAAAAACTCCACCAGAGAACTCCTACAGCTGATAAACAACTTCACCAAAGTGGCAGGTTATAAAATCAACTCAAGCAAATCAGTTGTCTTCCTATATTCAAAGGATAAGCAGGCTGAGAAAGAAGACACCTTTCACAATAGCCACAAACAATATAAAGTATTTTGGTGTGACTCTAACCAAACAAGTGAAAGATCTATATGACAAGAACTTCAGGTCTCTGAAGAAGGAAATCAAAGAAGACCTCAGAAAATGGAAAAATCTGCCATGCTCGTGGATTGGCAGGATTAATATAGTTAAAATGGCCATATTGCCAAAAGCAATATACAGATTCAATGCAATCCCCATCAAAATCCCAACTCAGCTCTTCACAGAGTTAGAAAAAGCAATTCTCAAATTTATCAGGTACATTTTCTAAACAGTTTGTGGTTGGCTGATTATGATCCCCATAGTTGACCACATTCTAGTACCAAGAACATGTAAACAGGGACAAGGAAACTTTTTGATTCCTTACCAGAAAGAAGCCAGGTCTGTAGGCATCTTAATGTTAGATTTTTGACACACAGAGCTATAAGAAAAGGAATGTGGGTTTGTTTGGTTTTTGTTTTGTGGATTTTTGGCAGGGGTGTGTGTTTGTTTTGGTTTGGTTTTGGTTTGGTTTGTTGGTGGGAAGGGGGGCTTGTTCTTGTCACTTTTTCTCTTGATGCTGTTATACAGAAGTTTCAGCCCTCACCCTAGATATCTATTATCAATCACTTCATATACGTTTGTGAAAGACATGGCAACAGAGATCAGCTGCTTGATCAAAAGCTAAATTTGAATATTTCTCTTGCTCAGAACATTTGCCTTATTTCACAGGAAATAGAATGTGTCACCTGACATGCTTTCACCAATAAAATGTCAGAAGGGTCATGCGCCTCTTGAGTTGGCGCTTCAGTAGCAGTCAGGTAAATTTGCCTTGACTCTGCCACAGATACTTCCCATAAATGCTGCCACAACCTGAGACCAGCTCATCCCAGGTGATTATGTAATATGTTGAAACAAATTAATAACAATCACCTTTGGTAGCTATAAATGACTTCCAGTTGGAGGTCCCAAGATGCAAGAGTATGGCTTCATGTGAGCTCTATGATAGATGTCTATCAATTCTTTCATAATTATATCAAGTTGCCTTCAAAATGCCAGCATATGCCCACCAGTATTGTTGCAGCATCCTTTCAACACTTTTGATCAAACCCTTGTGCTCCTCGTCAGAGAAAATGGGATCCCACTCTTTTAGCCAACATTTCTCTGTCTGTATAACAAGTTTTCATGTGTATCCATTATTTAATTCTATTTCTCCTACAAAATGTTTTCAGGGCCATTTTGCTTAGAGTTATCTGTAATTTTCATGAAATAGTTTCTGAAGTACCTATATACTACAGATATTATGGTTTGCTTTACCCATTCTCTATACTCTTAATAAGTCCCTGAATTCTTAATTTTAAGATGGCTTTAACTACATTGAAATATTGAATACATATAAACTGCTTTCTTTGACTTGAACTATAACTTAGTACAAACTAATCATGGTGTGTAATCACTAAGAATTGCTCATTTAAAAATCCACTTGATCTTCACCAACCCTAAATTGGACAGAGGGTGAATATCTAATATATACAAAGAACTCAAGAAAGTAGAACCCAGAGAACCAAATAACCCCATTAAAAAGTGGGGTACGGAGCTAAACAAAGAATTTTCACATGAGGAACTTCGGAGAGCTGAGAAACACCTTAAGAAATGTTCAACATCATTAATCATTAGGGAAATGCAAATCAAAACAACCCTGAGATTTCACCTCACACCAGTCAGAATGGCTAAGGTCAAAAACTCAGGAGACAGCAGGTGTTGGCAAGGATGTGGAGAAAGAGGAACACTCCTCCACTGCTGTGGGATTGCAAGATGGTGTAACCACTTTGGAAATCAGTCTGGCAGTTCCTCAGAAAACTGGGCATGACACTTCCTGAGGACCCTGTTATGCCACTCCTGGGCATATACCCAGAGGATTCTTTAGCATGCAATAAGGATACATGCTCCACTCTGTTCATAGCAGTGGAAGCCAGAAGCTAGAAAGAACCTAGGTGTCCTTCAACGGAGGAATGGATACAAAAAATGTGGTATATTTACACAATGGAGTACTATTCAGCCATTAGAAACAATGAATTCATGAAATTCTTAGACAAATGGATGGAGCTGGAGAACATCATACTAAGTGAGGTAACCCAGTCTCAAAAGATCAATCATGGTATGCACTCACTGATAAGTGGATATTAGCCTAGAAACTTTGAATACCCAGGACATAATCCACAAATTAAATGATGTCCAAAAAGAATGGAGGAGTGGCCCCTGGTTCTGGAAAGACTCAGTGCAAGAGTATAGGGGAATTCCAGAACAGGGAAGTGGGAAGGGGTGGATGGAAGAACAGGGGGACGGAAGAGGGCTAATGGGACTTGCGGGAAGTGGGGACCCAGAAAAGGGGAAATCATTTAAAATGTAAATAAAAAATATATCAATAAAAAAAAGAAAAATAAAAGATCAGGAAATCACACACACACAAAAAAAAAAAATCCAGTTGAGCACTGCTGCTTCAAAGTTCCAGAAATTGATAGGACACTTGATAGATCAAAAAATATAAATATACTAAGTTCATAAGAAATAAAAAACAAAAATATCAAAGTGCAACACAAGTATCAAAGTGAATCCAGAAATTGACAACAGGTATTATAATAATTTGATAACATATATTGACAGTCATGAAAATACAGCCAGAGTTTATATTGATTGTTTTTCTCAATGTGAGCACTTCCTTTTAGGTACGTTCCAACAGATGAGATTTTTGACTTAAGGTTTTATCAAATCAGCAGCCCCAAAGTCAGTGAAAGTCAAAACATAATTAAGTAGTGGACATTATTATAATTGCAATGGTTAGAGAACATATGACATAGCAACAAATAGAATATAGCAGCCCTGTGAACATTTAGCCAGGACAGTGTTGGAGGCATCATTCAGTTAACAAAGTGATTTCTAATAAGCATGAGGACCTAGGATTGAACATAAGAACACACAGAGAAATGGTAGACAAAATGTGACACACATAGAGAGGACAAAGTCAGGGGGAGCCCTGGGCCTCACGATTGGCCACTCTAGCCTAAGTGGTACAATCCAGGCCAGAAATAGACCCTGCTCAAGAGACATAGATGGACTACCTTGGGATTACACCTAAGGGTTGTCCTGTGGCCTCCACATGCATCCAAACACAGATGACACACATGTGAACATACATAACACACATGTGAACATGCCTGACTAAAAATCAATAATGATGTGGACTCCTGATCCAATCTAATGTCATTTTGTTTCAACATTTTTTTTCTGCTTTGTCCAACTTTGGCTCCTTTGTGTTTTAGAAGATAATGTTTTCTATGCTATCACTTATTTAGATGTGCCAGGGTGGGTTGATACCCAATGGAGGACTCCCCTTCCTCAGAGAAAAAGGGAAGGGGAAAGGGAAGGGTTATGTGAAAGAAGGACTGGGAGGAAGATGGAATGTGATCAGGGTGTAAAGTAGATCAATAAATTAATGGGGAAAAAAAGGATGAGTCAAGTTTTAGGCACTAGCGATTATTCACTAAACTTTAATGTCTCCAGAACTAAATATGTGGTTTGGGTTGATGTTTTAACCTTTTCACATACAGTTCATGTTTTGTACTTTACATATACTCATCTGTTTTTTTAAAGCAGAAAGAAACATTTCTTATAGATCATAGACATAATTATATAAGGCCACATAAAAGTTGACATGAATCAGAAAAAAAAAGTGAAACCTTCGTACAATTGATTTTAATGCAAAACAGTACAAAGAGATCCACTTTTCTTCCCACTCAGAGATTATTTTTGGAATGGTTTTTCAACCATTTTAATATTGAGATTTTATTTTTATTATACACATATAAGTGTAAGTGTAAGAGTGTGTATGTGTGTGTGTGTGTGTGTGTGTGTGTGTATTCATGCTTTGTACATGTGTGCCAGTCAGAAAATGCCTGTTTTTTGTCTTCCTCTTCCACTTTGTTTGAGAGAGGTTCTTCTCCACTGCTGCCAGTGTATTGCTAACCTGCTTATAAATTCCCAGAAATCCTCCTGATTCGGTTTCCCATGCTGAGTTAAAACACTAATGCTTCTGGTTTCAAATGAAGTCTACAGATGTCAACTCAAGGCAAAAAATTTACCCACTCCAGAACCTGCCCCCACATGCCAGACCTGTGCATATTTTTGAGGGAAAAAAGAATTATTGAGATCATTATACAAATAATGTATACTTTCCCTGAAATTTTCATTTAAAGATACACTTTAATAGTTCATCATCAGCCTTAATAAAAGAGTCTGATTCACCTCATCATTGGCACTAAAAAGAAAAAGAAAAAACAAACCAAAAACTTTCTCCTAAGGGGCTAGAGACCAAGAACAAGGGTCCAGTTAGCTGAAATGGCCCTTGCCTCTTTCTTGAGTCTCAACTTATCTTAGTGCTTTAGTTATTTTGGCTCTACTACTTGACTTCATTGTGGATATTTTGTTTGTTTGTTTGTTTGTTTGTTTGTTTAATTTTTATTTCATTCGATATATTATTTATTTACACTTTAAATGATTTCCCTTTTTCTGGTCACCCACTACCCAAAAGTCACATAACCCCCCTTTCCTCCCCCTATTCTCCCACCCACCCCTTCCCACTTCCCTGTTCTGGTTTTGCCCTATACTGCTACACTGAGTCTTTCCAGAACCAGGGGTCACTCCTCCCTTCTTCTTGTACCTCATTTGATGTGTGGATTAGGTTTTGGGTATTCCAGTTTTCTAGGTTAATATCCACATATTAGTGAGTGCATACCATGATTCACCTTTTGAGTCTGGGTTACCTCACTTAGTATGATGTTCTCTAGCTCCATCCATTTGCCTAAGAATTTCATGAATTCATTGTTTCTAATGGCTGAATGGTACTCCATTGTGTAGATATACCACATATTTTGCATCCATTCTTCTGTTGAGGGATACCTGGGTTCTTTCCAGCTTCTGGCTATTATAAATAGGGCTTCTAAGAACATAGTGGAGCATATATCCTTATTACATGTTGAGGAATCCTCTGGGTATATGCCCAGGAGTGGTATAGCAGGATCTTTCAGAATTGACGTGCCCAGTATTCTGAGGAACCGACAGACTGATTTCCAGAGTGGTTGTACCAATTTGCAACCCCACCAGCAGTGGAGAAGAGTTCCTCTTTCTCCACATCCTCACCAACACCTGCTGTCTCCTGAGTTTTTAATCGTAGCCATTCTGACTGGTGTAAGGTGAAATCTCAGAGTTGTTTTGATTTGCATTTCCCTGATGACTAATGAAGTTGAGCATTTTTTTAAGATGTTTCTCTGCCATCCAAAGTTCTTCAGGTGAGAATTCTTTGTTTAACTCTGTACCCCATTTTTTAAAAGGGTTATTTGGTTTTCTGGGGTCTACCTTCTTGAGTTCTTTGTATATATTGGATATTAGCCCTCTATCTGATGTAGGGTTGGTGAAGATCTTTTCCCAATTTGTTGGCTGCCAATTTGTCCTTTTGATGGTATCCTTTGCTTTACAAAAACTTTGTAATTTTATGAGGTCCCATTTGTCAATTCTTGATCTTAGAGCATACGCTATTGGTGTTCTATTCAGGAACTTTACCCCTGTAACAATGTCCTCAAGGGTCTTCCAAGTTTCTTTTCTATTAGCTTCAGAGTGTCTGGCTTTATGTGGAGGTCCTTGATCCATTTGGAATTGAGCTTAGTACAAGGAGACAAGGATGGATCAATTCACATTTCTTCTGCATGCTGACCTCCAGTTGAGCTAGCACCATTTGTTGAAGAGACTATCTTTTTTCCATTGGATGTTTTCAGCCCCTTTGTCGAGGATCAAGTGGCCATAGGTGTGTGGGTTCATTTCTGGATCTTCAATCCTGTTCCATTGATCTGCCTGCCTGTCACTGTACCAATACCACGCAGTTTTTAACACTATTGCTCTGTAGTATTGCTTGAGGTCAGGGATACTGATTCCCCCAGAATTTATTTTGTTGTTGAGAATAGTTTTAGCTATCCTGGGTTTTTTGTTATTCCAGATGAATTTGAGAATTGTTCTTTCTAACTCTATGAAGAATTGAGTTGAGATTTTGATGGGTATTGCATTGAATTTGTATATTGCTTTTGGCAAAATGGCCATTTTAACTATATTAATCCTGCCAATCCATGAGCATTGGAGGTTTTTCCATTTTTTGAGGTCTTCTTCCATTTCCTTCTTCAGAGTCTTGAAGTTCTTGTCAAACAGATTTTTCACATGTTTGTTAAGAGTCACCCCAAGGTACTTTATACTGTTTGTTGCTATTTTGGAGGGTGTCACTTCCCTAATTTCTTTCTCAGCCGCTTATCCTTTGAGTATAGGAAGGCCACTGATTTGCTTGAGTTGATTTTATAACCTGCCACTTTGCTGAAGTTGTTTATCAACCGTAGGATTTCTATAGTGGAGTTTTTTTGGGTCACTTAGGTAGACAATCATATCATCTGCAAATAATGATAGTTTGACCTCTTCCTTTCCAATTTGTATCCCTTTGACCTCCTTATGTTGTCTAATTGCTTGAGCTAGTACCTCAAGTACAATGTTGAAAAGATAAGGAGAAAGGGGGCAGCCCTGTCCAGTCCCTGATTTTAGTGGAATTGCTTCAAGTTTCTCTCCATTTAGTTTGATGCTGGCTACTGGTTTGCTGTATATTGCTTTTTCTATGTTTAGGTATGGGCCTTGAATTCCTGTTCTTTCTAAGACTTTAAGCATGAAAGGATGCTGAATTTTGTCAAATGCTTTTTCAGCATCCAATGAAATGACCATGTGGTTTTTTTCTTTGAGTTTGTTTATGTACTGGATTGCATTGATGGATTTCTGTATATTGAACCAACTCTGCATCCCTGGAATAAAGCCTACTTGATCATGGTAGATGATCGTTTTTATGTGTTCTTGAATTCAGGTGGCAAGAATTTTATTGAGTTTTTGCATCGATGTTCATAAGGGAAATTGGCCTGAAGTTCTCTTTCTTTGTTGGATTTTTGTGTGGTTTTGGTATCAGCGTAATTGTGGCTTAATAGAAGGAATTGGGTAGTGTTCCTTCTGTTTCTATTTTTTGGAAAAGTTTGAAGAGTATTGGTGTTAGGTCTTCTTTGAAGGTCTGATAGAATTCTGCACTGAAGCCATCTGGTTCTGTGCTTTTTTGTTGTTGTTGTTTTTTTGTTTTTTGTTTTTTTGGGTTTTTGTTTTTGTTTTTGTTTTTGTTTTTTTGGTTGGAAGGCTTTCTATGACCCCTTCTATTTCTTTTTTTTTTATTCAATATAATTTATTTACATTTCAAATGATTTCCCCTTTTCTAGCCCCCCACTCCCCGAAAGTCCCATAAGCCCCTTTCTCTTCCCCTGTCCTCCCACCCACCCCTTCCCACTTCCCCGTTCTGGTTTTGCCGAATACTGCTTCATTGAGTCTTTCCAGAACAAGGAGCCACTCCTCCTTTCTTCTTGTACCTCATTTGATGTGTGGATTATGTTTTGAGTATTCCAGTTTTCTAGGTTAATATCCACTTATTAGTGAGTGCATACCATGATTCACCTTTTGAGTCTGGGTTACCTCACTTAGTATGATGTTCTCTAGCTCTATCCATTTGCCTAAGAATTTCATGAATTCATTGTTTCTAATGGCTGAATAGTACTCCATTGTGTAGATATACCACATTTTTTGCATCCACTCTTCTGTTGAGGGATACCTGGGTTCTTTCCAGCATCTGGCAATTATAAATAGGGCTGCTATGAACATAGTAGAACATGTATCCTTATTACATGGTGGGGAGTCTTCTGGGTATATGCCCAGGAGTGGTATAGCAGGATCTTCTGGAAGTGAGGTGCCCAGTTTTCGGAGGAACCGCCAGACTGATTTCTAGAGTGGTTGTACCAATTTGCAACCCCACCAGCAGTGGAGGAGTGTTCCTCTTTCTCCACACCCTCTCCAACACCTGCTGTCTCCTGAATTTTTAATCTTAGCCATTCTGACTGGTGTAAGATGAAATCTTAGGGTTGTTTTGATTTGCATTTCCCTAATGACTAATGAAGTTGAGCATTTTTTAAGATGCTTCTCCGCCATCCGAAGTTCTTCAGGTGAGAATTCTTTGTTTAAGTCTGTACCCCATTTTTAATAGGGTTGTTTGGTTTTCTGGAGTCTAACTTCTTGAGTTCTTTATATATATTGGATATTAGCCCTCTATCTGATGTAGGATTGGTGAAGATCTTTTCCCAATTTGTTGGTTGCCGATTTGTCCTCTTGATGGTGTCCTTTGCCTTACAGAAACTTTGTAATTTTATGAGGTCCCATTTGTCAATTCTTGCTCTTAGAGCATATGCTATTGGTGTTCTGTTCAGAAACTTTCTCCCTGTACCGATGTCCTCAAGGGTCTTCCCCAGTTTCTTTTCTATTAGCTTCAGCGTGTCTGGCTTTATGTGGAGGTCCTTGATCCATTTGGATTTGAGCTTAGTACAAGGAGACAAGGATGGATCAATTCACATTCTTCTGCATGCTGACCACCAGTTGAACCAGCACCATTTGTTGAAAAGGCTATCTTTTTTCCATTGGATGTTTTCAGCCTCTTTGTCGAGGATCAAGTGGCCATAGGTGTGTGGGTTCATTTCTGGATCTTCAATCCTGTTCCATTGATCCTCCTGCCTGTCACTGTACCAATACCATGCAGTTTTTAACACTATTGCTCTGTAGTATTGCTTGAGGTCAGGGATACTGATTCCCCCAGATTTTCTTTTGTTGCTGAGAATAGTTTTAGCTATCCTGGGTTTTTTGTTGTTCCAGATGAATTTGATAATTGCTCTTTCTAACTCTGTGAAGAATTGAGTTGGGATTTTGATGGGTATTGCATTGAATCTGTATAGTGCTTTAGGCAAAATGGCCATTTTAACTATATTGATTCTACCGATCCATGAGCATGGGAGGTTTTCCCGTTTTTTGAGGTCTTCTTCCATTTCTTTCTTCAGAGTCTTGAAGTTCTTGTCATACAGATCTTTCACATGTTTGGTAAGAGTCACCCCAAGATACTTTATACTGTTTGCGGCTATTGTGAAGGGGGTCATTTCCCTAATTTCTTTCACAGCCTGCTTATCCTTTGAGTATAGGAAGGCCACTGATTTGCTTGAGTTGATTTTATAACCTGCCACTTTGCTGAAGTTGTTTATCAGCTGTAGGAGCTCTCTAGGGGAAGGCTTTCTATGACCCCTTCTATTTCTTTAGGGGTTATAGGAATGTTTAAATGATCAATTGGTTTTGATTTAATTTTGGTATTTGGTATCTGTCTAGGAAATTGTCCATTTCCTCCAGAGTCTCCAGTTGTGTTTAACATAGGCTTTTTCAGTAGGATCTGATGATTTTATGAATTTCCTCAGTTTCTGTTGTTATATCTCTCTTTTCATTTCTTTATTTCTTCTTTGGCCAAGGTGTCATTGAGTAGATTATTGTTAAGCCTCCATGTATATGTGGGCTTTCTGATGGTTTTTTTTTTTTTTTTGCCATTGAAGACCACTCTTACTCCATAGTGATCTGATAGGAGGCATGGGATTAGTTCGATCTTTTTATATTTGTTGAGGTCTGTCTTGTGACCATTTATATGGTCAATTTTGGAGAAGGTACCATGAGGTGCTGAGAAAAAGGTATATTCTTATGTTTTAGGTGAAATGTTCTATAAATATCAGTCAAGTCCAATTTTTCCAAAGCTTCAGTTAGTTTTATTGTGTCCCTGTTTAGTTTCTGTTTTCCTGATCGGTCCGTTGAGGAGAGTGGAGTGTTGAAGTCACCCACAATTATTGTGTTAGGTGCAATGTGTGCTTTGAGCTTTAGTAAAGTTTCTTTTACGAATGAGGGTGCCCTTGCATTTGGCGCATAGATGTTCAGAATTGAAAGTTCCACTTGGTGGATTTTTTCTTTGAACAGCAAGAAGTGTCCTTCTGTATCTCTTTTGATGATTTTAGGTTGAAAGTCAATTTTATCTGATATTAGAATGGCTACTCCGGGGCGGCAGCGGCGGCGGCGGCGGTAGCAGTGGCTGCTCCAGCTGAAGGGCCATCAGCGGTGGAACCAAGGCGACACAGGGTCCAGTTAGGCCCTGCGCCCACGACCACTGACCTTCGCTGACCAGCCGGGCCGCAAGCAGTTGCGGTTCTGCGGAGCCTTTCGCTGCACGGAAGCCACTTCAGAACTCGGCTTCCTGCCAGTCAGGAGAGACTCACCTCCATCTTGATCCCGGGCTCCAGAGATCGGTCAGACTGAGGTACACAAACATAATCCTAGGCCCAACACCGCAGGGGTCTGAGCCAGACGGGCGTTGGCCTGCACCCAGGCCCTGGGCTGTTCGAGTGGCCATCGGGGCGCCAACCCAGCCAGGAGTTTTTTTTTTTTTTTTTTGCCCCGGCCGGCGCACGCGCCGCCATTTTGCCTACAGGAGCCAGAGTGCTCGGGAGGGCAGAGACTGCTAACAAGCGTAGCCTGAGGCTAACAAAACGGGGGTCTAGGCCCCAAAAGGCACAGGACTGACCCCAAGAACTGGGCGGCTTGGTGGGCCATCTGTGTGTCAACCCGCCCAGGAGGTTATTAGCACAACAGACTCTCCCGGTGCTTTCGGGGAGCGCGGACGCGCACGCCCGCCATCTGGGTCACCTGGCGGACCCAAATAACAGTCATAGCCCTAGGGAAACTTTGCTCGGACCTTGGCCTCCCAGGCGTTTGCCTGGACTCAGGGCCCGGGCGACAAGGCTAACCTTGTGTGCGCCAGCACGGTTGGGGAAATCGGCTGCCCAGCAGAGTGAGCGGAACACAGGGGAGGTCACAGCAACATACACCTTCGGAGCTCCCTGAGGGTGCACACGGGTTCCATCTGGCCCACAGACACAATCTGGGGCAAGGCCTCAGGCAGAAGCCCTCAGGTCAACTTCCTCCACTTCAGATCAGCCTGGGTGGCCGCCACATCTCCAGGTCCCTCAAGAGGCTAGTGGGGGCTTCCGGGCGGCCAGCTGGGAGAAGTCGGTGTGCTCCAATAAATCCTGCGGGCCCCAGCGGGAGCCTTCAGGTGCCTGCTTCGGGATCTGAACAGCCTGGACAACAGCACCCTGTCTACAGGCAGTGCAGAGTGTAAGCTGTGCACCAGAGGCCAACGGGGAAGGGGCAGCTTGCACTGGTGAGTCCAGCACTAACAAGACCAAGTAACACCAGTGAGAGCTAGATGGCAAAAGGCAAACGCAGGAACGTCACTAACAGAAATCAAGGCAATATGGCAACATCTGAACCAAATTCTCCTCTACCAGCAAGTCCTGGATACCCCATCACACCAGTAAAACAAGATTTGGATTGAAAATCACTGGTCATGATGCTGGTACAGGAACACATGAAGGACATTCAGGAGAAAATGGATCAAAAGTTAGAAGCCCTTGCAAGGGAAACACAAAAATCATTGAAAGAAATCCAGGAGAATACAAAAGCCAACAAGGAGGAAATGCAAAAAACACTTAAAGAAATACAGGAGAACTTTGGTCAACAGGCTGAGGTCATGAAAGACGAAACACAAAAATCTCTTAAAGAAATACAGGAGAACTTTGGTCAACAGGCTGAGATCATGAAAGAAAAAACACAAAAATCTCTTAAAGAATTACAGGAAAGCACAAACAAGCAAGTGAAGGAGCTAAGCAAAACCATCCAGGATCTAAAATCAGAAGTAGAAACAACTAAGAAAACTCAAAAGGAGACAACTTTGGAGATAGAAAGCCTTGGGAAGAAATCAGGGGACAGAGATGCAAATATCAACAACAGAATACAAGAAATAGAAGAAAGAATCTCAGATGCTGAAGATTCCATAGAAACCATGGACTCAACAGTTAAAGAAAATGCAAAATGCAAAAAGCTTGTAACCCAAAATATCCAGGAAATCCAGGACACAATGAGAAGACCAAACCTAAGGATTATAGGCATAGATGAGAGTGAAGATTTACAACTTAAAGGGCCAGCAAATATCTTCAATAAAATTATGGAAGAAAACTTCCCTAACCTAAAGAGAGAGATGCCCATGAATATACAAGAAGCCTACAGAACTCCAAACAGACTGGACCAGAACAGAAATACTTCCCGTCACATAATAATCAAAACACCAAATGTTCTAAACAAAGAAAGAATATTAAAGGCAGTAAGAGAAAAAGGCCAAGTAACATATAAAGGAAGACCTATCAGAATCACAGCAGACTTTTCACCTGAGACTATGAAGGCTAGAAGGTCCTGGGCAGATCTCATGCAGACTCTAAGAGAACACAAATGCCAACCAAAACTACTATATCCAGCAAAACTCTCAATCACCATAGATGGAGAAACTAAGATATTTCACGACAAAACCAAGTTCACCCAATATCTATCCACAAACCCAGCCCTAAAAAGGATAATAGGAGGACAACACCAATACAAGGAGGGAAACTTCACCCTGAAAAAAGCAAGATAGTAACCTTTCATCAAACCCAAAAGAAGTTAAGCAATCAAATTTAAAAAATAACGTCAAAAATGATAGGAAGTAACAATCACTATTCCTTAATATCTCTTAACATCAATGGACTCAATGCCCCAATAAAAAGACACAGACTAACTGACTGGATACGTAAACAGGACCCTACATTTTGCTGCTTACAGGAAACACACCTCAGGGTCAAAGACAAACACTACCTTAGAGTAAAAGGCTGGAAGACAATTTTACAAGCAAATGGTCTCAGGAAACAAGCTGGAGTAGCCATTTTAATATCAGATAAAATTGACTTTCAACCCAAAGTCATCAAAAGAGACTCTGAGGGACACTTCTTGCTGGTCAAAGGAAAAATACAACAAGAAGAACTCTCAATCCTGAACATCTATGCTCCAAATGCAAGGGCACCCTCTTTCATAAAAGAAACTTTATTAAAACTCAAAGCACACATTGCACCTAACACAATAATTGTGGGTGACTTCAACACTACACTTTCCTCAATGGACCGATCAGGAAAACAGAAACTAAACAAGGACACAATGAAACTAATTGAAACTTTGGACCAATTAGATTTAACTGATATATATAGAACATTCTATCCTAAAACAAAAGAATATACCTTTTTCTCAGCACCTCATGGTACCTTCTCCAAAATCGACCATATAATTGGTCACAAGACAGACCTCAACAAATATAAGAAGATAGAACTAATCCCATGCCTCCTATCTGATCACTATGGAATAAAAGTGGTCTTCAATAGCAACAGAAACAACAGAAAACCCACATACACGTGGAAATTGAACAATACTCTACTCAATGATACTTTGGTCAAGGAAGAAATAAAGAAAGAAATTAAAGACTTTTTAGAACACAATGAAAATGAAAACACAACATACCCAAATCTATGGGATACAATGAAAGCAGTGCTAAGAGGAAAACTCATAGCCCTGAGTGCCTCCAAAAAGAAAATGGAGAGAGCATACATTACCAACTTAATGACACACCTGAAAGCCCTAGAACAAAAAGAAGCTATTTCACCCAGGAGGAGTAGAAGGCAGGAAATCATCAAACTCAGGGCCGAAATCAATCAAGTAGAAACAAAGAGAACCATACAAAAAATCAACAAAACCAGGAGCTGGTTCTTTGAGAAAATCAACAAGATAGATAAACCCTTAGCCAGACTGACCAAAGGGCACAGAGAAAGTATCCAAATTAACAAACTTAGAAATGAAAAGGGAGACATAACAACGGAAACTGAGGAAATCCAAAAAATCATCAGATCCTACTACAAGAGCCTGTACTCAACACAACTGGAGAATCTGGAGGAAATGGACAATTTCCTTGACAGATACCAAATACCAAAATTAAATCAGGACCAACTAGACCATCTGAACAGTCCCATAAAGCCTAAAGAAATAGAAGGAGTCATAGAAAGTCTTCCAACCAAAAAAAGCACAGGACCAGATGGTTTCAGTGCAGAATTCTACCAGACCTTCAAAGAAGAGTTAACACCAATACTCTTCAAACTATTACACAAAATAGAAACAGAAGGAACACTACCCAATTCCTTCTACGAAGCCACAATTACGCTGATACCAAAGCCACACAAAGATCCAACAAAGAAAGAGAACTTCAGACCAATTTCCCTTATGAACATCGATGCAAAAATACTCAATAAAATTCTTGCCAACCGAATCCAAGAACACATCAAAACGATCATCCACCATGATCAAGTAGGCTTTATCCCGGGAATGCAGGGTTGGTTCAATATACGGAAATCCATCAATACAATCCACTACATAAACAAACTCAAAGAACAAAACCACATGGTCATTTCATTGGATGCTGAAAAAGCATTTGACAAAATTCAGCATCCTTTCATGCTTAAAGTCTTGGAGAGAACAGGAATTCAAGGCCCATACCTAAACATAGTAAAAGCAATATACAGCAAACCGGTAGCCAGCATCAAACTAAACGGAGAGAAACTTGAAGCAATCCCACTGAAATCAGGGACCAGACAAGGCTGCCCCCTTTCTCCTTATCTTTTCAATATTGTACTTGAGGTACTAGCTCGGGCAATTCGACAACATAAGGAGGTCAAAGGGATACAAATTGGAAAGGAGGAAGTCAAACTATCATTATTTGCAGACGACATGATCGTCTACCTAAGTGACCCAAAGAACTCCACTAGAGAGCTCCTACAGCTGATAAACAACTTCAGCAAAGTGGCAGGTTACAAAATCAACTCAAGCAAATCAGTGGCCTTCCTATACTCAAAGGATAAGCAGGCTGAGAAAGAAATTAGGGAAATGACCCCCTTCACAATAGCCACAAACAGTATAAAGTATCTTGGGGTGACTCTTACCAAACATGCGAAAGATCTGTATGACAAGAACTTCAAGACTCTGAAGAAGGAAATGGAAGAAGACCTCAAAAAATGGGAAAACCTCCCATGCTCATGGATCGGTAGAATCAATATAGTTAAAATGGCCATTTTGCCTAAAGCACTATACAGATTCAATGCAATACCCATCAAAATCCCAACTCAATTCTTCACAGAGTTAGAAAGAGCAATTATCAAATTCATCTGGAACAACAAAAAAACCAGGATAGCTAAAACTATTCTCAGCAACAAAAGAAAATCTGGGGGAATCAGTATCCCTGACCTCAAGCAATACTACAGAGCAATAGTGTTAAAAACTGCATGGTATTGGTACAGTGACAGGCAGGAGGATCAATGGAACAGGATTGAAGATCCAGAAATGAACCCACACACCTATGGCCACTTGATCCTCGACAAAGAGGCTGAAAACATCCAATGGAAAAAAGATAGCCTTTTCAACAAATGGTGCTGGTTCAACTGGAGATCAGCATGCAGAAGAATGCGAATTGATCCATCCTTGTCTCCTTGTACTAAGCTCAAATCCAAATGGATCAAGGACCTCCACATAAAGCCAGACACTCTGAAGCTAATAGAAAAGAAACTGGGGAAGACCCTTGAGGACATCGGTACAGGGAGAAAGTTTCTGAACAGAACACCAATAGCGTATGCTCTAAGAGCAAGAATTGACAAATGGGACCTCATAAGGTTACAGAGTTTCTGTAAGGCAAAGGACACCATCAAGAGGACAGATCGGCAACCAACAAATTGGGAAAAGATCTTCACCAATCCTACATCAGATAGAGGGCTAATATCCAATATATATAAAGAACTCAAGAAGTTAGACTCCAGAAAACCGAACAACCCTATTAAAAAATGGGGTACAGAGTTAAACAAAGAATTCTCACCTGAAGAACTTCGGATGGCGGAGAAGCATCTTAAAAAATGCTCCACTTCATTAGTCATTAGGGAAATGCAAATCAAAACAACCCTAAGATTTCATCTTACACCAGTCAGAATGGCTAAGATTAAAAATTCAGGAGACAGCAGGTGTTGGAGAGGGTGCGGAGAAAGAGGAACACTCCTCCACTGCTGGTGGGGTTGCAAATTGGTACAACCACTCTGGAAAGCAGTCTGGCGGTTCCTCCGAAAACTGGGCACTTCACTTCCAGAAGATCCTGCTATACCACTCCTGGGCATATACCCAGAGGATTCCCCACCATGTAATAAGGATACATGCTCTACTATGTTCATAGCAGCCCTATTTATAATTGCCAGATGCTGGAAAGAACCCAGGTATCCCTCAACAGAAGAGTGGATACAAAAAATGTGGTATATCTACACAATGGAGTACTATTCAGCCATTAGAAACAATGAATTCATGAAATTCTTAGGCAAATGGATGGAGCTAGAGAACATCATACTAAGTGAGGTAACCCAGACTCA
This sequence comes from Apodemus sylvaticus, assembly GCF_947179515.1. NCBI lineage: Eukaryota > Metazoa > Chordata > Mammalia > Rodentia > Muridae > Apodemus > Apodemus sylvaticus. Next base: position 27,698,174 of record NC_067489.1, read on the forward strand.
AAAGGTGAATCATGGTATGCACTCACTAATAAGTGGTTATTAACCTAGAAAACTGGAATACCCAAAACATAATCCACACATCAAATGAGATACAAGAAGAAAGCAGGAGTGGTCCCTGGTTCTGGAAAGACTCAGTGAAACAGTATTTGGCAAAACCAGAACGGGGAACTGGGAAGGGGTGGGAGGGAGGACAGGGGAAGAGAAGGGGGCTTACGGGACTTTCGGGGAGTGGGGGGGGGCTAGAAAAGGGGAAATCATTTGAAATGTAAATAAATTATATCGAATAAAAAAAAAAGAAAAAAAAAGAAAAAAAAAAGAAAAAAAAAAAAAAAAAAAAAAAAAAAAAAAAAAAAAAAGAATGGCTACTCCGTCTTGTTTCCTGAGACCATTGGCTTGTAAAATTGTCTTCCAGCCTTTTACTCTAAGGTAGTTTTTGTCTTTGACATTGAGGTATGTTTCCTGTATGCTGCAAAATGTAGGGTCCTGTTTCCTTATCCAGTCTGTTAGTCTATGTCTTTTTATTGGGGAGTTGAGTCCATTGACGTTAAGAGATAATAAGGAATAGTAATTATTACTTCCTGTCATTTTTGATGTTATTTTTATATTTGAGTGGTTATCTTCTTTTGGGTTTGATGAAAGAAGGTAACTATCTTGCTTTTTCCAGGGTGTAGTTTCCCTCCTTGTATTGGAGTTTTCCTCCTATTAGTCTTTGTAGAGCTGGGTTTATAGAAAGATATTGTGTAAATTTGGTTTTGACACGGAATATCTTGGTTTCTCCATCTATTGTGATTGAGAGTTTTGCTGGGTATAGTAGTCTTGGCTGACATTTGTGTTCTCTTAGAGTCTGCATGAGATATGCCCAGGATCTTCTAGCTTTCATGATCTCTGGTGAGAAGTCTGGTGTGATTATGATAGGTCTTCCTTTATGTTACTTGGCATTTTTTTCTTGCTGGGGGCTTTAATATTCTTTGTTTGTTTAGTACATTTTGGGTTTTGATTTTTATGTGACAAGAGGTATTTCTGCTCAGGTCCAGTCTGTTTGGAGTTCTGTAGGCTTGTATATTCAGCAGCATCTCTCTCTTTAAGTTGGGAAAATTTTCTTCCATAATTTTATTGAACATATTTGCTGGCCCGTTCAGCTGTAAATCTTCACTCTCATCTATACCTATAATCCTTAGGTTTGGTCTTCTCATTGTGTCCTGGATTTCCTGGATGTTCTGGGATACAAGCTTTCTGCATTTTGCATTTTCTTTGACTGTTGAGTCAATGGTTTCTAGGGTATCTTCGGCATCTGAGAGTCTTTCTTCCATCTCCTGTATTCTGTTGTTGATATTTGCATTTATGGCCCCTGATTTTTTCTCAAGGTTTTCTATTTCCAAAGTTGTCTCCCTTTGTGATTTCTTAGTTGTTTCTACTTCTGATTTTAGATCCTGGATGGTTTTGCTTAGCTCCTTCACTTGCTTGTTTGTGTTTTCCTGTAATTCTTTAGGAGATTTTTGTGTTTCCTCTTTCATGACTTCTGCTGTTTGACTCACTTTCTCCTGCATTTCTATAAGCTTTTTTTTTTTTTTGTATTTCTTGTTTATTGGCTTCTATCTCTTGAGCCTTTTTCTCCTGAATTTCTTTAAGTTATTTTTGTGTTTCAATTATATGGGTTTCTAGCTTATTCATGCCCCCCTGTATTTTTTAAGAGATTCATTTATGTCCTTTTTGTGTTCTTCTAGCAGCATCATGAACAGTAATTTTAAATCCAAATCTTGTTTTTCTGGTGTGTTTGTATAATCAGGACTTGCTGATGTTGGAGAGTTTGGTTCAGATGCTGCCATATTGCCTAGATTTCTGTTAGTAGCGTTCCTGCATTTGCCCTTTGCCATCTTGTTATTTCTATCGTTAGTTGGTCTTGTCTCTGGCTGGTATTTGTGCCTCCTGTGACACTATAGGGCTATTTCTGCCACACTGGGTGGCTGGGTTTCCCCTGTTACAGATTGCTAATGCACTGCCCTCCTCTTGGCTGCCCTTGCAACCCTAGTGTGCCTTGCCCCAGGTTGTCTGGGTGAACTAGGTGGTGTCTGTTTGCTCCTTCAGTGAGTGCTGATGGTCTATGCTGTAGGACCTTTTCTAAGTGCTGCTCACTCTGCTGTGCAGCCTATCTCCCAACCAGGTTGGTGCACACAGGCTAGCCTAGCTGCTGAGGCCCTGAGTCTAGGCAAAAGCCTGGCAGGCTAAGGCCTGAGCAAAATTCCCCTCGGGCTATGACTGTTAATTGGTTCTGTCAGGTGGCCAGGATGGCCGAGTGTGTGTGTGCTCCCTGAGAGTCTGCTAGGCTAACAACCTCCTGGCCGGGTTTGCCCACAGATGGTCCCCCGAACAGTCCTGGACCTGGATACAGGCCAACGCCCGTGGGGCTTAGATCCCCTTGATGTTGGCCATGATTTGCATACCTCAGTCTGTCTGACTTCTATGGCGCCCGAGATCCAAGATGGAGGAGAGAGTCTCATAACTGACTGGCGGGAGGCAGAGTTCTGATGTAGCTTCTGTGGGGTGAAAGACACAGTAAATCTGCCACCGCTTGCAGCCTGGCTGGCCAGCAAATGTCAGTGGTAGCACTCGCAAGGCCTGCCTGGACCCTGTCACCTTGGTTCCACTGCTGATGGCCCTTCCGCTGGACCAGCTGCTGCCGCCTCATTGTGGATATTTTATAAGTATAACTTTTAGCATGTAGGCCTAAAACTTGTGGGCAAAACAGAAACAAATAACTGAATGAAGAATAAGATGTTTTAGAAAGATTCTAAGGCACTTCTTAGGATAAGATAGTAGTGTCAACTGTTCCACTGCATATTCACAGACTGCTTGGATCTTGTTGATAAACAAAGCAAAGAAACAAAACACAATGAGGTTATTACCTGGATATCACAAGTGCAGGATTTGCTATGTGGTATTTGCCTTCTTTCCATCATGTGAGCACTATAATAATACTCCAAGGATCACAGGGAGTGCAGGTGTATCTTCCTGATGCTGACTTCATTTCTTTTGGGAGGGATTGTGGATAACAGGTTAGTCTTCTTTTGTTGTTTAATTGCAATGATGCTGCATCTTTCTATTTAAATATTGAGCATTGTTCAGGTCCTCTATGAACTTGTAATTGCTGTGTTTGCAATTAAATGTTAGAAATGTCTTTAAAATAGTATATATATATATATATATATATATATATATATAATGCCATCTACAAACATTATTTTTCTTCTTTGTTTCCTGTTCAGGAGCTTTTGGTCTCTTTCTTCTTCTTATCTTGTTTGTTAAGGGTATAGTTTTGAATACCACATTGCACTGGAAATTCAATAACAAGAATTTCTATCTCCTATACTACAACAATGACCTTTTTGACAGAAGTGGGGGGCCTCATGAGAAGCATGCAAACTTTATTCAAAGATTTTAGTGAGTCTGATGAGAAGACCATGTGGCTTCTATCCTTCATTTTTTAATATGATGTATTGCATTGATTTTCATATGCTAAGCCATCTTGGAACTGAGATATAAATTGTTTTTAGCTATAGCATAGATTACTTTATTATGATATGGAATTGAGTTTGGTGGTATTCAGACTGTTTGTGTCTGAATTTAAACAGGCTATTGGCCTATATTTTCCTGTTGTGCCTTTACCTGAGTTTGGCATAGGAATAATGCTGGTATCATGAAATGGGTTTGGAAGCTTTGCAAAGAATCTATAGTATGAACACACAATAGAACCTTACTTAATCTTTTAAAAAATTAAGAAATCTTGATATTACAACATGGATCAACCTAGATGATACCATGCTGGATAAAATAAGCAAAAACCAACAACAAATAATCAGACAAAATAAACCAAAATCCAGGATCTATTTGTATGGTGTTCCTTAAATAATTAAATTTATAGAAGTAGAGAATAAATGCTAATTACCCTCAGCAAGTATGAACTAGATCTGAAATGCAGCTCACTGTATGTATCTGAAATATATCTCAGTGTCCACTGTTAAGATTGTATTTTCTATTTCGCCTAAGTATTCAAGCTATAAAAAAATGTTTAAAAAAGAAAAGACAAAGGCAAAATATAATGTCTTAGAGGTGAAGAAAATGTTGGGGTGATGGTTTTGTGGATATGCATAATACCCAAACTCATTAAGTTATACACACTAAATACATAAGTCATTATATATCCATTACATCTCAATAACAGTATAAGAACACACAGTGACAGCACATATAGTATTTTTTATTAGGCTATAGCTTAATGTGGTTTCTTACAAGTAATCAGGAGTATATTATTATGTTTGGGTTGGCCAAACTATTATAGAAAACAGCATTACTCATGGCAAAAGGTTGTTCTTTTTCTCTTGAAATACATTTGTTATTTTCTCTTCCTTCTGGGAATGATAAGAATTGTCCCTTCATCTACAGTGTCCTCAACTCACTGGAAAGACTCTAGGATAAAAGACTGGAATATTTAGTCTAAGGACACACGTAACTCAGGTTGCTCAAAAAATTTCTGCAGTTAGATAAGTAGTCATCACTGTCCAATACTGTAATCAGTGGTGATTTATTATCTATTCAACATATTAAATGTTCAGGAACTAAAATTTTAAAATCCTTAAGATTAATTGCTTTAAAGTTAAACTTAAGTAGAAACAGTCTAATGGCTACCATCATCATCAGTATAACCGTGAGCCATACTTTTATATTTTACACAGCTTCTTAAGCATGTAACCCAATGTAACTGGTGGGGTCATATAATGTTAACAAATGCAAAAGGTTCTAAATGCTCAACAGCTAAACGTTAATTAAAAATCAGAAGCATAACAAACCCAAGGCATCTTTGGCAGTTTGCCCATGTCGCACTATGAGACTTCTCTGTAGCCTTGTTCCAAGAGAACATAAGAGTTATCCTTGCAAATTTCATCACACCACAGAAGTTAATGTGCCCTGCTCCCCCTATCTTGCCACCAGAAACAGCTAAGCTCAGATTGGAGATGACTGTAAGCTACCGAGTTAGTATTTTCAATCTATATACAAGGATTTCTGCTCTTGCAGAAGAAAGCAAAGAGTTCTATTATTTTCCTATTGCTATTCTTCAATATGGAATTTGCAAATTTAAAATCTATTTAGATTGTTTTATTTTTAAAAATTGCATGAAAACAGACTCTATTTGCTTCAAATTATGAAATTCAAAGAAGTAAAAGATAGAAGGTGATTGCCAGCTGCACAGCACGGAAAGGACATCTGCTTTGCAACTGATACACTTTGATTTATGCAAGATGAACTAAATGTAAAGATCTGTTGTAAATTTCAGTGCCCACTATCAACAATATATCCTAGGAGATGTTCAGGAACTAAATTTAAGAATTCTTAAAACAGATCACTTCAAAATTAAATTTTAAAGAAGCTGAATTCAGTTTCTTCATGGCATGTCCCTCAAGGGTTCTCCTGAAGTTTCATAATGGTTATAAACTTTGGTGCCTGTGACAACATGAATTAATCCAACTGATGCTATGGTGAATAAAGGAAGTCATTCACAGAAAAGAGCTTCTCCTTCTACAGGTTGCCTTAAATCATGAATCTTTCATAAAAGATCATTGCATGACTTTTGGCTTGGAACTAAGAAAATTTCCAACAATTTTGAAATAACCTTAAGCATACTTCTACTGTTTTATAATACAAATGTATGCCAAGTGGTTTGGTCATCATTAATGATAGTGAAATCAACATATTTATCAACTTTGAAAATGTTTAAGAACTTTATCATACAATGTCAAATATTCAGCCAATATATAATTCTTCTAATAAGATTTATGAAGCACTTTCATTACCTTAGACTACTAATTTACTTGTTTCAACAAATGGTAAAATTATATTTATTCCAGGAAGTCTTTTAAAGTAATGTCCTGTTTAAATTTTGTATCATTATGACATAAGCTCAGGTCATCTGACAAGATGAAGCTCCAATTAAGAAAATATATGTATCACATCTGCCAGTAGGCATGTCTGTGAAGCATTTGCTTGATTAATGACTAATGTGGAAGGGCCCAACCCACTATGTGTGGTGCTACCCTGGGTCAGGTGGTCCTGAGCTATATAAAAAAGTAAACTGAGCAAGCCATGGGAATAAGTAGCATTCTTCCATAGCTTGTACTTCAGTTCCTGCCTCTAGGTTCCTATCTGAACTACCTTCAATGATGGACAGTTATATTGAAGTATAAGCTAAATATCCTTTACTCCTCAAGTTAGAGTATTTTTCAGAGTAATTGAAACCCTAAGACAAAGAAAGTTATTTTTGATCATTATCCATAAACATTTGATTTACATATCTTCTCTATATACCTACATATTTAGGTTCACCTAAAATTTCCTGGGTGAAAAGTTGTCACAAATAGAACAAAGTTTACAAGTTCCGACTTTGATATAGCCTTCTCTAACTTAAGCCAATGCAGTCCCATACACACTTATTCAATCAAGCTGGAGTTTATGGTGTTAGCCTTTCTCATCTTACAGGGCAAACTGCAAGTGTAAATAGCACAATGGCCCTGCCTTTTCTAGTAGTCTTTGTGAGGTCACAAATTAGGTGTGCAACAGTTTTACATAACCTATATCTGAAGATAGAAATCATCTGATTAATAGTATTTCTCTTAATTTTTCAGATTGGACATTAATATTAGAAAGTTTACCAAATTCCTGGGTTCTTGATTATTACTCTGTATGGAAAATTAAAAATATATGTGTGTGTGTGTGTGTACACATATATGTGCATATTTGTGTGTGTGCATGCAGGTATGTGTGTATTGTCTGAAAAGAAAACTTTGAAGTTTTAAAAGGCATCTTAAGACATTCTCAAGCGGTGGCGGCCGCAGCAACAGCAGCAGCGGCTGGTCCAGAGGAAGGGCCATCAGCAGTAGAACCAAGCTGACAGGGTCCAGGCAGACCCTGCGCCCACCACCACTGGCCATCGCTGGCCAGCCGGGCTGCAAGCAGCGGCGGATTTACGGCACCTTTCACCACACAGAAGCCACATCAGAACTCTGCCTCCCGCCAGTCAGTTACAAGGCCTCCTTATTGGTTCTCGGACGCCAGAGAAATCAGACAGACTGAGGTACACAAATACCAAGATCACAGGGGTCTAAGCCCGGCGGGCGTTGGCCTGCACCCAGGCCCTGGGCTGGTGTGTGTGGGGGGGCACCGGGGTGCAAACCCAGCCAGGAGGTTGTTTGCGCAGGCCAGCGCGCATGCCCCCACCATTTTGCCTACGGGAAGCCAGAGAGTCCTAGCAGGCAAAACCAGCTAACAGGCTAGCCTGAGGCTGACATAACTGGGGTCTAAGAAGGTCAGACCCTGGACTGCCCCCAGACCCTGGGCTGCTCGGTGGGCCATCTGTGTGCTGACCCGGCCAGGAGGTTGTCATCCCAGCAGACTCTCCCAGCACTCTTAGGGAACACACGCACACCACCATCCTAGCCACCTGACAGACCCAATTAACACTCACAGCTGAGGGGAACTTTGCTCAGACATTGGCCTGCCAGGCTTTTGCCTAGACTCAGGGCCTGAGCAGCAAGGCTAGCCTTGTGTGCACCAACCCGGTTGGGAGTTCCGCTAGCCAGCAGAGTGATCAGCACACAGAAAAGGTCCCCACAGCATACACCCCTCAGCACTCCCTGAAGGAGCAAACGGGCACCATCTGGTTCACAGTCACAATCTGGGGCAAAACACACTAGGGCTGCAAAATCACCCAAGAGGAGGACAGCACATCAGCAATCTGCAACAGGGGAAACCCTGCCATCCAGTGTTACAGAAATAGCCCTAGAGCCTCTCAGGAGGCTGAAACACCAGCCAGAGAAAGACCAACTAGCTCCAGAGAACAAGATGGCAAAGGGCAAACGCAGGAACGCTACTAACAGAAATCTAGGCAATATGGCAGCATCTGAACCAAACTCTCCAACATCAGCAAGTCCTGGTTATGCCAACACACCAGAGAAACAAGATTTGGATTTAAAATCACTGTTCATGATGCTGCTAGAAGAACACAAAAAGGACATGAATGAATCTCTGAAAGAAATACAGGGGAGCATGAATAAGCTAGAAACCCATATAATGGAAACACAAAAATCTCTTAAAGAAATGCAGGAGAATAAGGCCCAAGAGATAGAAGTCAATAAAGAAGAAAGGCAAAAAAAAAAAAAAAAAAAAAAAAAAAAAAAAAAAAAAAAAAAAAAACCTTAAAGAAACGCAGGAGAACATGAATCAACAGGCAGAAGTCATGAAAGAGGAAACACAAAAATCTCTTAAAGAATTACAGGAAAACACAAACAAACAAATGATGGACCTGAGTAAAACCATCCTGGATCTAAAAATAGAAGTACAAACTACTAAGAAATCACAAAGGGAGACAACTTTGGAGATAGAAAACCTTGAGAAGAAATCAGGGGCCATAGATGCAATATAAACAACAGAATACAAGAGATGGAAGAAAGAATCTCAGAAGCCGAAGATACCATAGAAACCATTGACTCAACAGTCAAAGAAAATGCAAAATGCAAAAAGCTTGTATCCCAGAACATCCAGGAAATCCAGGACACAATGAGAAGACCAAACCTAAGGATTATAGGTATAGATGAGAGTGAAGATTTACAACAGAAAGGGCCAGCAAATATGTTCAACAAAATTATGGAAGAAAACTTTCCTAACTTAAAGAGAGAGATGCCTATGAATATACAAGTAGCCAACAGAACTCCAAACAGACTGGACCTGAGCAGAAATACCTCCCGTCAGATAATAATCAAAACCCCAAATGCACTAAACAAAGAAAGAATATTAAAGGCAGTAAGAGAAAAAGGTCAAGTAACATATAAATGAAGACCTATCAGAATCAAACCAGACTTCTCACCAGAGACCATGAAAGCTAGAAGATCCTGGGCAGATCTCATGCAGACTCTAAGAGAACACAAATGTCAGCCAAGACTACTATACCCAGCAAAACTCTCATTCACCATAGATGGAGAAACCAAGATATTCCATGACAAAACCAAATTTACACAATATCTTTCCACAAACCCAGCTCTGCAAAGAATAATAGGAGGAAAACTCCAATACAAGGAGGGAAACTACACCCTGGAAAAAGCAAGATAGTTACCTTCTTTCATCAAACCCAAAAGAAGATAACCACTCAAATATAAAAAGAACATCAAAAATGACAGAAAGTAATAATCATTATTCCTTAATATCTCTTAACATCAATGGTCTCAATTCCCCAATAAAAAGACATAGACTAACAGACTGGATAAGGAAACAGGACACTACAATTTGCTGCATACAGGAGACACACCTCAGTGTCAAAGATAAAAAAATACCTTAGAGTAAAAGGCTGGAAGACAATCTTACAAGCCAATGGTCACAGGAAACGAGCAGGAGTAGCCATTCTAATATCAGATAAAATTGACTTTCAACCTACAGTCATCAAAAGAGACACAGAAGGACACTTCTTGCTGGTCAAAGGAAAAATCCACCAAGAAGAACTTTCAATTCTGAAAATCTATGTGCCAAATGCAAGGGTACCCTCATTCGTAAAAGAAACTTTACTAAAGCTCAAAGCACATATTGCACCTAACACAATACTTGTGGGGGACTTCAACACTCCACTCTCCTCAATGGACTGATCAGGAAAACAGAAACTAAACAGGGACACAGTAAAACTAATTGAAGCTTTGGACCAATTGGATCTGATTGATATTTATAGAACATTTCAACCTAAAGCAAAAGAATATACCTTTTTCTCAGCACCTCATCGTTCCTTCTCCAAAATCGAACATATAATTGGTCACAAGACAGACCTCAACAAATATAAGAAGATTGAACTAATCCCATGCCTCTTATCAGATCACTATGGAGTAAGAGTGGTTTTCAATAGCAGCAAAAACAACAGAAAGCCCACATAGACATGGAGGCTGAACAATACTCTACTCAATGACACCTTGGCCAAAGAAGAAATAAGGAAAGAAATCAGAGACTTTTTAGAATTTAATGAAAATCAAGGCACAACATACCCAGATCTTTGGGACACAATGAAAGCAGTGCTAAGAGGAAAACTCATAGCCCCGAGTGCCTCCAAAATGAAAATGGAGAGAGCATACACTAGCAGCTTAACGACACACCTGAAAGTCCTGGAACAAAAAGAAGCCAATTCACCTAGGAGGAGTAAAAGACAGGAAATCATCAAACTCAGGGCTGAAATCAATCAATTGGAAACAAAGAGAACCTTACAAAGAATCAACGAATCCAGGAGCGGGTTCTTTGAGAAAATCAACAAGATAGATAAACCCTTAGCCAGACTGACCAAAGGGCACAGAGAAAGTACCCAAATTAACAAACTTAGAAATGAAAATGGGGATATAACAACAGAAACTGAGGAAATCCAAAAAATCATCAGATGCTACTACAAGAGCCTATACTCAAAACAACTGGAGAATCTGGAGAAAATGGACAATTTCCTTGACAGATACCAAATACCAAAATTACATCAGGACCAAATCGATCATCTAAACAGTCCCATAATGCCTAATGAAATAGAAGGAGTCATAGAAAGTCTTCCAACCAAAAAAAGCAAAGGACCAGATGGTTTCAGTGCAGAATTCTATCAGACCTTCAAAGAAGATTAACACCAATACTCTTCAAACTATTCCACAAAATATAAACAGAAGGAACACTACCCAATTCCTTCTATGAAGCCACAATTATGCTGATACCAAAACCACAAAAAGATCCAACAAAGAAAGAGAACTTCAGGCCAATTTCCCTTATGAACATCGATGCAAAAATACTCAATAAAATTCTTGCCAACCGAATCCCAGAACACATCAAAACGATCATCCACCATGATCAAGTAGGCTTTATCCCGGGAATGCAGGGTTGGTTCAATATATGGAAATCCATCAATGCAATCCACTACATAAACAAACTCAAAGAAAAAAACCACATGGTCATTTCATTGGATGCTGAAAAAGCATTTGACAAAATTCAGCATCCTTTCATGCTTAAAGTCTTGGAGAGAACAGGAATTCAAGGCCCATACTTAAACATAGTAAAAACAATATACAGCAAACCGGTAGCCAGCATCAAACTAAATGGAGAGAAACTTGAAGCAATCCCACTGAAATCAGGGACAGGACAAGGCTGCCCCCTTTCTCCTTATCTTTTCAATATTGTACTTGAGGTACTAGCTCGGGCAATTTGACAACATAAGGAGGTCAAAGGGATACAAATTGGAAAGGAAGAAGTCAAACTATCATTATTTGCAGACGACATGATAGTCTACCTAAGTGACCCAAAAAACTCCACTAGAGAGCTCCTACAGCTGATAAACTACTTCAGCAAAGTGGCAGGTTATAAAATCAACTCAAGCAAATCAGTGGCCTTCCTATACTCAAAGGATAAGCAGGCTGAGAAAGAAATTAGGGAAATGACCCCCTTCACAATAGCCACAAACAGTATAAAGTATCTTGGGGTGACTCTTAACAAACATGTGAAAGATCTGTATGACAAGAACTTCAAGACTCTGAAGAAGGAAATGGAAGAAGACCTCAAAAAACGGGAAAACCTCCCAAGCTCATGGATCGGTAGAATCAATATAGTTAAAATGGCCATTTTGCCAAAAGCAATATATAGATTCAATGCAATACCCATCAAAATCCCAACTCAATACTTCACAGAGTTAGAAAGAGCAATTATCAAATTCATCTGGAACAACAAAAAACCCAGGATAGCTAAAACTATTCTCAGCAACAAAAGAAAGTCTGGGGGAATCAGTATCCCTGACCTCAAGCAATACTACAGAGCAATAGTGTTAAAAACTGCATGGTATTGGTACAGTGACAGGCAGGAGAACCAATGGAACAGGATTGAAGATCCAGAAATGAACCCACACACCTATGGCCACTTGATCCTCGACAAAGAGGCTGAAAACATCCAATGGAAAAAAGATAGCCTTTTCAACAAATGGTGCTGGTTCAACTGGAGGACAGCATACAGAAGAATGCGAATTGATCCATCCTTGTCTCCTTGTACTAAGCTCAAATCCAAATGGAACAAGGACCTCCACATAAAGCCAGACGCTCTGAAGCTAATAGAAAATAAACTGGGGAAGACCCTTGAGGACTGGTACAGGGAGAAAGTTTCTGAACAGAACACCAATAGCGTATGCTCTAAGATCAAGAATTGACAAATGGGACCTCATAAAATTAAAAAGTTTCTGTATGGCAAAGGACACCATCAAGAGAACAAATCGGCAGCCAACAAATTGGGAAAAGATCTTCACCAATCCTACATCAGACAGAGGGCTAATATCCAATATATATAAAGAACTCAAGAAGTTAGACTCCAGAAAACCAAACAACCCTATTAAAACATGGTGTACAGAGTTAAACAAAGAATTCTCACCTGAAGAACTTCGGATGGCGGAGAAGCATCTTAAAAAATGCTCAACTTCATTAGTCATTAGGGAAATGCAAATCAAAACAACCCTAAGATTTCATCTTATACCAGTCAGAATGGCTAAGATTAAAAATTCAGGAGACAGCAGGTGTTGGAGAGGGTGTGGAGAAAGAGGAACACTCCTCCACTGCTGGTGGGGTTGCAAATTGGTACAACCACTCTGAAAATCAGTCTGGCGGTTCCTCCGAAAACTGGGCACCTCACTTCCAGAAGATCCTGCTATACCACTCCTGGGCATATACCCAGAGGATTCCCCACCATGTAATAAGAATACATGCTCTACTATGTTCATAGCAGCCCTATTTATAATTGCCAGATGCTGGAAAGAACCCAGGTATCCCTCAACAGAAGAGTGGATGCAAAAAATGTGGTATATCTACACAATGGAGTACTATTCAGCCATTAGAAACAATGAATTCATGAAATTCTTAGGCAAATGGATGGAGCTAGAGAACATCATACTAAGTGAGGTAACCCAGACTCAAAAGGTGAATCATGGTATGCACTCACTAATAAGTGAATATTAACCTAGAAAACTGGAATACCCAAAACATAATCCACACATCAAATGAGGTACAAGAAGAAAGGAGGAGTGACCCCTTGTTCTGGAAAGACTCAGTGAAGCAGTATTCAGCAAAACCAGAACGGGGAAGTGGGAAGGGGTGGGCAGGAGGACAGGGGAAGAGAAGGGGGCTTAAGGGACTTTCGGGGAATTTGGGGCTAGAAAAGGGGAAATCATTTAAATGTAAATAAATTATATAAATAAAATTATATCGAGAAAAAAAAGAAACCTATGATTAAAAAATATAAGTGATTTTTCAGAAAAATATACTATATTGAATATTATATTATTTGGAATTTACATTATGAAAAAAAAAGATTATTCATCATAAGCAATTAACTTTTAGTAAATGGTGCCATTTTTGCTAGATTTGAAATTAATAGTGAGGAACTAGGTAAACTTATTATAAAAAGCTACAACTACATCCCACCTCCATCAGCTTTATAAGGCTCATGTCTTCGTTTTCCTAATTTTGATTTAACTCAACTTTCTAGAGAATTCTATGTGTTGACCACAGAAAGGCAACTACATATTGACTCCAAATCTTTGTTTTCTTTTATACATTTGTTTATGATTCTACTTGAATTCTTTACACTCCTGGCTTACAGAAACAGTTGCGGTCAACATTCCCATACATTTTTTTGTGTCCATCTTCACTTTGTGTAAATAGCTAGGGTGGATTTGATAAGTTGTAGTCTAAATTTATGTCTATTTATTAAACCTTTTTTAAAAAACAATCCAAGTGCCTGTCCCTGTATATATACTTTAAAACACTGATATTATCATTCATTCATCATACATAAGAACAAATGTCATTATATTTTTATTCATGTGTGTGATTTATTTCCACCATATTCGTCCCATTTTCTTCTCTAAAACTACTGACACTGCTTTTCTTCTCAGCCATCCATGCTGCTTTCTTGATGTTTTAGTGGTTGTTTGGTGATCCAACAAGTGTATTTAGGATTACTTATAGGAACATAAGTGAGGGTTTATTTATAGGAGCGTCAGTGGTGTAGCTAAGACAAGACATTACCCCTACCCCTTAGACATTTACTGCCTATAGATACCAAGGAAGATGTGGAGTCTTGTGAGCCCAGTCCTAGCAACAGTTAATGGTAAATACTCAAGAGGGGCCTGGGCCTTGGGAATGCCTCCTCCCTCTATAATAGATTACTATCAGACCCAATCATGTACAGGTCCTTTGTGGGTTATCATGTTATCATGGGTGCTGAGAATTGAGGGAGACAACAGCTCTGTTATGTCTAGGATAACAGTGTTCTCTCTTACTCCTCCTTTCCCCCAAGGAAAGTTTTTTTTTGCCTCTTCAATACAACAGGTACATCATGTCTATTTAGTCAACATCAATAGCTACCCCCAATGGCTCCACAGCTTGCCAGCCATGGGCTTTTGACCAAGTTTATAGTATCAGTGGCAAATTCTCTCCTGACAGGTTTGCATTAAATCCAATAGAAAAGGAGGTGATCATCCCGTGATACACTTGCCATTATTGCATGGGCAGGCCCATCCTACTTGACAACTCTGTAGTGCTCAGCATCAAATCTTGATGGCAACCTTTCCCTAGCAACCTCTTTAGGACTCTGCAACACAGTGGAAGCCAGCCAGCAGGCTTCCCATCCAGTTTCAGCTGATTTTTCCATGGCCTCCAATCAAACTGCCTAGTGTCATCAACAGCTGGGTCCTACCACTGAATTCTCATGGGTAACTAAGAGAGATGGCAATAATTTGTATTAGTTAGAATGTTCAGAGACTATGAGGTCAGCAACTTGTAGAAAGATACCTTAAACCTGATACTAGTATTGTCGTACTCATTTCATAACTTCTGGCTCAGTTAACCCAAACTCTTACTAACCAAATTACGAGTTGCCTACACATTCTAGGCAATATGTTACTCTATTCTTTGCCTCTGTTAAGTAAGACACCTATGTATAGGCTCCAGCACTCTGGGGTCAAGCAGGATTAGCCTCTTTCAACATCTTCTCTTGATTAAACATTCACAAACAAGATAAAGGTAAAACAGGTCAGTTCTTAGGCACCAGGGTATAGGTATATGTCACCTGATGAATAAATAGCTATACTTTCATCTGTGTTTATTTCTGCAGGTCATTGGAAATAGCTCTACAAAGGAAAAGAATGAAAAGGCCCTTCTTTTCCTCAATTTTAACATTTTAGTATTTCAATCACCTCCATAGTTCAGCTTGACTTATTTGCTTTCTGATGTCTAAAGAATCTGAAAATGGTCATTTTCCTTTTAGTATGCTAAAAAGGGCCATTCACAAAAAGGGCCCTTGTGAATGAAATCCAGCATCCTTTTATTTTCTTGTTGCACGTGGCAGCACCATTTCTCCAAACTGGGTTATGAGGCAGAAAGACATCCAAGCCTAGTGATGCTGGACACACTAGTGACATCCACTGGGAAACATAAGAAAAAGGTGTATGAAAATTACAGGCCAGGCTTTGACTTGCTCCTGATAAGGCTTCCATGTTTAAGCTGTTCTCACAGTTTCATCTCCTGCACAAAAACTGAGCTATCCTCCAAACATTTAACATTGAATCCCTCTTCCCTACCATAGAGCACCATATTAATTTATAAGAGCTTCTGCAACAAAGTGTGATATACTTAAAATGACAGTCAGTATTGGCTCAGAGACAGCTATAGAAGCTAGAAGCCTAAAACCAGGGAGCATTGGTTCCCTGCAAGGGCTGAAGTGGAGACTATTCTATACCTCTCTTGGCTTACCTTGGCAGTTGTCAATTGGTGGCATTCCTTGATGTGTAATACTTGACTTAAGTCTGACTGTATATTCGCCGAGACATGTGGTCTCTCTGCATCTTCCTGTCTTCACTGTGGAAAAAACCCTGCTGCTAGGGTTGAAGTCTGGCATTAATGAAAAGTGCTGTGCTTAGTACAAAATGGTGGACTCCCTTTACCAAAAGAGATTCTCCTTCTGTGACCTTATCTGGAAAGCTCAAAACCCCCATATCTTCTACCTTCAGAATGTCTTGTAGCCCTGGTGAGATTACAGTTCAAACTTCCTTTATCTCAATAAAGCACCTGGGATTGCTAGAATGCCTCCCGATGCTAATGAACCATCTCTGTAACTTAGGCTTTAGCCAATGACCTTTGCCCATCCTGGATATTCCTGCCCCTTTGCTAAAACTATATAACCCTTGATTCATCCTGAATAAAGTTGATCTGTCTCCCAAAACTGGTCCCAGAATGGCATCATTCCCATTCATAGTCTTTGGGTAAGCATTCGGAAACCCCATTTATCAACTGTGCTCCCTTCATTCTCACGGGCTACTGGCCCTAGAGAACCCTAGGGGAAAAGAGAAGGCCATATTCACAAGGCTGTCTTCTCATAAGGATGTCAGTCATGCTGAAGTGAAGAGCATCACAACCATTAAATGTTGGAATCAGCAAAATAAATTGGTAATGATTTGAACAGAATACCATAATACTGCAACAGTCAATTTGATAGCCAAGGCCTATACTACATGACTAACAGATGATGATAATTCAGATCAAGTGAATAAACGAGTGATTCTCATGCCAGGCTTCACAGAGTATGACGGTGTATGACAACTTCATGAGGGTTACAGAAAGATATTTCAGTCAGAACCTGACATTTAGCCTTAGAACCGGTGAACACTGAGTATGGTGGTCCACACTTGTCAAAACTGAACTGGGGAGACAGAGGCAGGTGGATCTGTGGAGTTCACTGGCTACCCTACCTACCTCAATCAGGAAGTCCCAAGTCAATGTGAGAGACACTGTCAAAACACAAGGCAAAGTACAAGACAGGTTATTGTCTGATTTCCATGTTCACATGTATGTGCGCATGCACACACACAGTACACAGACATATTCTCAAAGAACAAAGATTACTTCTTATAGTTCTAGATGCTGGAATGTCATAGTTAACACACTCATAGGCTCAGCCATCTTGTGAGGATCGCTGTCTCCTTCCAAGAGTGTCTTGATGCTATATCTTCTGGGGAAAACAAGAAGTGTCCTCTGGTAGTAATGCTCTGGAGGGGTAGGAAGTAGATCTAAATTCCTGCTGCTGTGCCCTTTGATAGTGGCATTAATCTATTATGAGAACAGAGTCCTTGTGATCTCTGTGCCTGCTGCAAAGCTCCAGCATTATCCTCTGCTGTTTTAGGGATATAGTTTCAAACCCGTGAAATTTGGAAGCCATGTTCAGAGTTCAGATCCTAACCCTCCTTAAAAAACTGTGTATATAATGCAGATTCTCACAGGGTTCCACTTGATTCATGCTGTGCATGAAGTATCCACAGCACAGTAAGTACAGTCAGCAGCCAAAATTAATTTAAAATAAACCTCACTTTGTATTTGTGACTTGTATAGGTCATAAAAGTAGACCTGATTAATAATTCATGACTTTCCAAACTCCCTGTCCTATATAAACTTAATCTCCTGGTGCCTAAAGCTGTAGCATATTCACTAATTCAATTCCCCAATCAAGTAGAAAAATAAAAATCCCAATAGTCAGTTGACAGAGCTCATCCATTCTTTGTGACCAACGCACTTTATCTTTGTCTACATTTTTGTCTTGTAGATTTTCTAGGTATTTTAAGTATTTTTCTACTCCAAATGGAAATCCTCAAGGCATCCCTCTCATGCTAATAAATCTTGTCCCCATCACACATCTATTAAAAGCATTGACAATATTATATATTATCAGTCACTACCAAGCAGACTTTATCCCAATACTTTCTCTCATGTGGCAAAGTGTAAGTGATCATTAACTCTCCTTCTAATTAATTTTAAAACTGCAGTGTTTCAATCAATGCAAACCTATGTCCAAGAATCAAGCTGGTAATATTGATAATATGCACTTATAATTACATATTTCAGTTAACAATAAATCTATTCTTCCACTAATAAAATGTATCAAACTCCTTAACCCACCAGGCTCAGAGGGGCAGCTCCATCAGCACTCGCCATTAATAGTTCTTCACAGGCTGTGCAGATTTATGTGTAAAAGGAGGAACACAGTTCCAGGAAGTTATTTTGCATAAAACCACAGTTATTTTTAGATTAAACACTCAATCTCCATATAAGAGGCTGGTTTGCAAGAACACAATAATTAAAGAGCTATACATCAAAGTGTGTTTAGAATAAAGCATATAATAGAAACTTGACGGGCCCGATAGTGGCCACGGTTATTAGTAGGTGCTCTTTCACTCGCAGGCAAAAAGAAAATGAGAAAAAAAAAAACTGTGTTGATGCAGAAAAATCCTGTAACTGTAAAGCATACCTATTGTTACTGTATTGGCAAAGAAGATACCAATTCGGTATTGATGGATTAAAGTACCTGAAACCTCGTGTCAAACACAGTTGGTCTTTCTTTTTTATTATTTTTATATTTTATTGGTTATTTTATTTATTTATATTTCAAATATTATTCCCCTTCCCAGAGTCCCCTCTGTAAGTCTCCTATCCCATCCCCGACCACCTGCTTCTGTGAGAATGTTTCAGTATCTTCATTAACAGATTCAAGAAATTGTGAATAGAAAGTATCCAGAAAAGTAAGCTATATATGTACTGAATATGGACATCCTTTTCTTTGATTATTCCATAAACTATTTGCAAAGTAACTATATACATAGCATTTACATTATGTTAGGTAAAACAAGTACTCTAGAAATTATTTAAAGTAGGCTGGCAGGAAGAATACATATATGCTGTACGAATGCTATGGCATTCACCTGAGGGATTTGAAAACCAGCAGATTATATTATTTAATGTGAAGAGCCACTCTAGAAACAATTCCTCCCAGACAACAGGTAAAGACTGTGATCACTAAAAAGTGGCTAGTATCATTGTGTTGGTGTACTGAAAATGAATAATCCTTCAAGTGCATCTAAGAGGTAAGAAAATGAAATAAAAAAAGAAAAGAAGCTGAGACCGATGATGGTGAACTCATGAAGAAGACATGATATGAGAAGATAGATAGATAGATAGATAGATAGATAGATAGATAGATAGATAGATACATAGATACATAGAAACATAGAAACATAGATACATAGATAAAAATAGACAGAAGATAGATGATAGATATACAGAAGATGATGATGATGATAGATAGATAGATAGATAGATAGATAGATAGATAGATAGATAGATGGATGGATGGATAGATAGATAGATAGATAGATAGATCATAATTTATAGGGAGGGAGGGGTAGTTAGGAGGAGCTGAAGCTCTCAGTAGAACCTCTCTTATCCCTTATTTTAGTCTTTGGATCCCTTTGAGAATCCAGTAGTCCAAATATAAATAATCTGAAGATTTGTTTCCTCCAAGGAAATGTCTTTGTTAGACAATCCAGAACCTTCCTGTGCTCCTCCCCTAACCTGCTCTGACAGGAGTTCTACATGCCACTATTCTCCTGATTCTTCTTTCCTGAAATCCCTAACTCTGCCTTCCATTTTCTTTCTCACAACAATCTACTCCTGGATTCTGACCTGTCTTCCAGTCATTTTTTAACCTGTGCATAAAATGCTTTTGCTCTTGGTGTAGATTAACAATTATGTATAACTGGAACATAGCTATATTATGATTTTCATGCAAAGTCACTGTATCCTATTTAAGGGATAGAATGGTAAAGGCCACACATAATTTAAAATGTTCACTTATTACATCTAATCCTGTCAAATGAAGGCAGATATCCCTATTTACCAGCTGAGGTAGCACTGCCATGTGGTATCCAGTGTCAACAGAGGTTTTTTTAGACTGCCAATTCTGAAATTGTGTGATTCTTGGGAAAAATTCAATTCAGACCATTTGCATAATTTTGTATTATGTTCACAAAATTAGAATTCATTCTCATTTTAATCACACAATGTTGAATTTGCATATTCCATAATTATTTGGTGTGCTTATACATTGCATGGTACTAAGGTTATTTCTTTCAGAAGTAAATAGAAATCTTGCAAAGATCGCAAAGACTAAGGAAGTCAAGAGCAGTAAATTAATGCTCATTTATCTGTGATATGCAAAGTGTTCTTCATTAGGAAGCTGATCAATGTAGCAAATGACACAATTTTGGGAGTGACCCAATATGTAAATGAGAAAGCAATATCTATCAACCAGTGAAGTGCTACCCAGTAGTCAAAAAGTAGATGTGCTAAGAGAAACAGTCCCTATTGTTTTATAACTCAATAAGCATTCTCCTAGTATTATCAGAATAGATAGATAGATAGATAGATAGATAGATAGATAGATAGATAGATAGATAGATGATAGATAGATAGATAGATAGATAGATAGATAGATAGGTAGATAGATAGATAGATAGATTCTAGTATTGTAAGGATAGATAGATAGATAGATAGATAGATAGATAGATAGATAGATAATGGATAGACGATAGGTAGACAGATAGGGAGATAGATATGTGGATAGATGGACAGATGGACAGACAGACAATAGATGATAGATGGACTGACAGATGGATAGATGATATCATTACTTTTCTGTTTTAAAAAGGCAAAGGAGAAAGGGGAAAAGGTGGTATTTAAATTTCATCAGAGTAATCAATCACTCAACCTTTCCATGAGGCTCAAAATACTTCTGATATGGTTATCATTCTTCCTCAGACTTATCACAACTATGCTTGTAACTCTAACAGCAGAGGCCTTTCTATTCTTATATCTGGAAGAAGTGCAGTCTATTTACAGGTCTATGATACATGAGCAATAATGACCTTGTCTACCTAAACCTCCAATCCTCACTCAAGTTTATGCAAATAATTTTATTAGAGCCATGAACATTCAGAGGTTAACAGAATATTTGATGGCCCTAAAATAAATTACATTGCAACAAATAGCTGTTGTATACCATGAACTTTCTGTATTATCTTATGATTACTTTGAGAATTTCATATAGTATATTTTGATCATTTTCCCTCTCAAACATCTCCTATATCCAGCCTTTACATGCTCACCTCCCTACGCACTTAACTTTGGGCTCTCTTTTTTAAAAAAATTAAACCAGCTACTTCCCTCTTGGGAATGGGTCCTCTTGGGAATGGGTCCTGACCTGAAGTGTGGAATTAATTTTTGGTGAATGTTGTATTGTGGTTTTGGCTATGACTTCATATACATACTATACCTGCTATATCCAGAAAAGAATCTTTGAAATCATCCTCTACATGTGGTCTTCTGGAGAAGACCATTGAGGACATGGGCACAGGGGAAAAGTTTGTGAACAGATCACCAATAACTTATGCTCTAAGATCAAGAATTGACAAATGGGACCTCATAAAATTACAAAGTTTCTGTAAGGCAAAGGACACTGTTAAAAGGACAAAACAGCAACTATCAAATTGGGAAAGGATATTCACCAACCCTACATCTGATAGAGGGCTAATATCCAATATATACAAAGAACTCAAGAAGTTAGAACCCAGAGAACCAAATAACCCTATTAAAAATGGGGTAGAGATCTAAACAAAGAATTTTCACCTGAAGAAATTTGGATGGCTGAGTGGCACCTTAAAAAGTGCTCAACATCATTAGTCATTAGGGAAATGCAAATCAAAACAACCCTGAGATTTCACCTCACACCAGTCAGAATGGCTAAGGTCAAAAACTCAGGAGACAGCAGGTGTTGGCGAGGATGTGAAGAAAGAGGAACATTTCTCCACTGCTGGTGGGGCTGTAAGATAGTACAACCACTTTGGAAATCAGTCTGGCGGTTCCTCAGAAAACTGGACATGACACATCCGGAGGACCCTGCTATACCTCTCCTGGGCACATACCCAAAGGATTCCCCGGCATGCAATAACGACACATGCTCCATTAAGTTCATAGCAGCCTTATTTATGATAGCCAGAAGCTGGAAAGAACCCAGATGTCCCTCAAAGGAGGAATGGATACAGAAAATGTGGTATATTTACACAATGGAATACTACTCAGCAATTAGAAACAATGAATTCACAAAATTTTTAGGCAAATTGTTTGATCTGGAAAATATCATCCTAAGTGAGGTAACCCAATCACAAAAGAATACACATGGAATGCAATCTCTGATAAGTGGATACTAATTAGTCCAGAAGCCCTGAATACCCAAGGCACAAATGGCATAACAAATGACTCCATTGAAGAAGTATGGAGAGGGTCCTGATCCTGGAAAATGATTGACCTAGCATTGGAGGGGAATATAAGGACAGATTGGAGAATGGATGGATAGAAGAAGGTTTATGGGACATATGGGGAGGGGGGATCCGGGAAATGGGAAATCATTTGGAATGTAAACAAAGAATATAGAAAATAAAAATATTTAAAGACAAAAACCAAACCAAAACAAAAATCTTTCTGTGTCTCCTTTCATAAAGCTCTTGAAGACTCCTGGGAATGATATCTAATTTAAGGCTGAATAGTCCATAGTCTTTTATTCTGAGCACATTGGCCAACTAAGGGTCTCCATGTTAATTTCATCGACTGAAAGAAGATTCTCTGATGATACTTGAATAATGCACAGTTCGTTGTATATAATAATAAGTAATTAGGAGTCATTTAAAAACCCTATCCATCCTGGCAGAATAATAGAATTAGGTTCTCCATTAGGGCTATGATTTATATGACCACAAGTTCTTGGTTCTATCAACAATACCAGAAATGGTTTCTATCTCATAGGGTTAGCTGTGAATACAATGAGAAACTGATTGATTATTCCCATAACATTTGTGACACCACTGTATCAGTGTGCATATCTAATCATACCAGTTGTTACTGTACCTATGTTGTTCCTGGATGGGTGAAACTGATACCTTTCTCTTCCAGTACTGCAGATATCACATAGTCAAAGTGCTATGAAACCTAGCCTGTAGTGATGAAGTTTCAAACTTGACTTCTCTGTATTGTATTTGTCCATAATGTGGTGTCTTAAGTTATAGGGTTTTACTGTCAAGTTTTAGAGGCTACTGGAAATTAACTTACAAAGAGGTAACCTCTATCTGACAATGGAAGTTTACTTACTAGCATTTAGACCTATGATTTATATGACCACAAGTTCTTGGTCCGATCAACAGTGTTTTCTAGTTTGTGTATTGATGTCCTGTCTAAATCTAGCACCATTGAAATTTCTTTAATATGTATAAACCC
This sequence comes from Apodemus sylvaticus, assembly GCF_947179515.1. NCBI lineage: Eukaryota > Metazoa > Chordata > Mammalia > Rodentia > Muridae > Apodemus > Apodemus sylvaticus. The sequence continues at coordinate 27,721,405 of NC_067489.1, forward strand.
TTACAATGGGTTTGTTTCTAGGATAAAATAAGACTCAAAAAAAGCTAAACACCAAGAAAAAAATCAGTTTTTTAAAAGTTATAGAACTAAACAAAGAATTCTCAAAAGAACTAAAACGGGCTAGGAAAGTGTTTTGTTTTTAATGTTTAGCATCCATGCTGGAGAGACAGCTAAGTGGATAAGGGCACTGATTCTTCAACCTCAGGACCCAGGTTCAATTCTCAACACCCTTATAGCAGCTCACAATCACCTGTAAATCCAGCCCTGTGGGATCCAATGGCCACTGCATGCATTTCACACACATGGTATGCAGGCATATCTGCAGGCAAAATAACCTTATATATCAAAAATAAAAATATATAAATTTTAAAATGTTCAACACCCTTGTTCACCAAGGAAATGTCGATTAAAACTATTTAAGATTTTTATCTCACCCTATCAAAATGGCTGGAATAAAGCAAATAGACAAAAACTTATGTATTCACAGATGCATGTGAGGATGCAGGAAATGGGAATACTTATTCATTGCTGGTAGGGTGCAAACAAGTAACCACCATGGAACTCAGTATGAGAGTCCTTCAAAAAGCTACAAATATATCTACTACATAATCCAGATATACCACTCTTAGGCATGTACCTACAGGACTCTATATCTTAATACATAATTATTTGCTCATTCGTGCCCATTGCTACCATATCAACAATAGCCAGGAAAAGAAAACAGTCTTGATGGCCATCAAGGATGATGAATGGATATTTTCTTATATCTTAAAATAACACATTATAGCTCTCATCTAATTTTCTCTAAAAAAAAAAACAAAAAAAAAAAAACTAGAAGAACACAAATCAATAGATCTCTGGCAAAGAAATTTAGAACCTGAGACATATTCTATAGAAATCTAGGTCTGATATTTGCATTATAGCATATTATATATAAAGTAATATTTGTAAGTATTCATATTGTTACCTAAAATTTAACTTTCATATAGCTCCATGTTAGAAATCATATAACAATATTTGAAAATTTCAACTGTGGAATAGGGAGAAAATAACAATCTTTTAGTACCAGAAAAGAATGGATATAAATTCAAAGTTGTACTCCAAATTTTCTTTTTGACAGGCTTTTCTTGTCCCTTTAGAACATGGACTATACTACTGCTGATATGCAAACTGGATTATCAGCAATATGCTGATTTCTAACATGTGGGCAATTTGGAGACAAAAGAAATTTTAATGATAAGCTCTAAGCTAGGCACAGATGCACATTTAATGTAATATTATTTTCATTTTACTTGTGGAACATAGCAATACTTCCAGTCATCAAATAGACAAAACAAATGTTTATTGGGAAACCTACTGTATTTCTAAAATTATCTTAGTGAGTATAGACACAGAGGAAAAACAATGTTTATATCAAGATGCTAATAAAAAAATTGAGAATCATGCATGGCAAAATCTAAAATACATTGAAGGAATCTCTACTATGAACAAAAGCACGAGATGTATATATATATATATATATATATATATATATATATATATATATATGTAGTATCAAAATGGTTTGCAAAATATATTTTGAAATGTACAGGGTTTTGAGTAGGAGAATAGGAATAACTTGTCTGTAATGGATAAAAAGAGATCAATAATCAGGAAGGTGTGGTCCAAGTTTGAGAATTTAATACCTACTAGGAAAATGCCTATGAGGGCCTAGGGAAAGCTAAGGTAGTAGAAAATGAACTTGAGGGCGGCGGCAGCGGCGGCGGCAGTACAGCAGTGGCTGGTCCAGCTGAAGGGCCATCAGCAGTGGAACCAAGGCGGCACAGGGCCCAGTTAGGCCCTGCGCCCACGACCACTGACCTTCGCTGACCAGCCGGGCTACAAGCAGCGGCGGTTTCACAGCGCCTTTCGCTGCACAGAAGCCACTTCAGAACTCGGCCTCTAAAATCAGAAGTAGAAACAACTAAGAAAACTCAAAGGGAGACAACTTTGGAGATAGAAAGCCTTGGGAAGAAATCAGGGGACAGAGATGCAAATATCAACAACAGAATACAAGAGATAGAAGAAAGAATCTCAGATGCTGAAGATTCCATAGAAACCATGGACTCAACAGTTAAAGAAAATGCAAAATGCAAAAAGCTTGTAACCCAAAATATCCAGGAAATCCAGGACACAATGAGAAAACCAAACCTAAGGATTATAGGCATAGATGAGAGATAAGATTTACAACTTAAAGGGCCAGCAAATATCTTCAATAAAATTATGGAAGAAAACTTCCCTAACCTAAAGAGAGAGATGCCCATGAATATACAAGAAGCCTACAGAACTCCAAACAGACTGGACCAGAACAGAAATACTTCCCGTCACATAATAATCAAAACACCAAATGTTCTAAACAAAGAAAGAATATTAAAAGCATTAAGAGAAAAAGGCCAAGTAACATATAAAGGAAGACCTATCAGAATCACAGCAGACTTTTCACCTGAGACTATGAAGGCTAGAAGGTCCTGGGCAGATCTCATGCAGACTCTAAGAGAACACAAATGCCAACCAAAACTACTATATCCAGCAAAATTCTCAATCAACGTAGTTGGAGAAAATAAGATATTTCATGACAAAACCAAGTTTACCCAATATCTATCCACAAATCCAGCCCTACAAAGGATAATAGGAAGAAAACACCAATACAAGGAGGGAAATTTCACCCTGGAAAAAGCAAGATAGTAACCTTTCATCAAACCCAAAAGAAGTTAAGCAATCAAATTTAAAAAATAACGTCAAAAATGATAGGAAGTAACAATCACTATTCCTTAATATCTCTTAACATCAATGGACTTAATGCCCCAATAAAAAGACACAGACTGCAAATAATGATAGTTTGACTTCTTCCTTTCCAATTTGTATCCCTTTGACCTCCTTATGTTGTCGAATTGCCCGAGCTAGTACCTCAAGTACAATATTGAAAAGATAAGGAGAGAGGGGGCAGCCCTGTCTAGTCCCTGATTTTAGTGGGATTGCTTCAAGTTTCTCTCCATTTAGTTTGATGCTGGCTACCGGTTTGCTATATATTGCTTTTACTATGTTTAGGTATGGGCCTTGAATTCCCGATGGCATGATAGTCTACCTAAGTGACCCAATAAACTCCACTAGAGAATTCCTACAGCTGATAAACAACTTCATCAAAGTGGCAGGTTATAAAATCAACTCAAGCAAATCAGTGGCCTTCCTATACTCAAAGGATAAGCAGGCTGAGAAAGAAATTAGGGAAATGACCCCCTTCACAATAGCCACAAACAGTATAAAGTATCTTGGGGTGACTCTTACCAAACATGTGAAAGATCTTTACGACAAGAACTTCAAGACTCTGAAGAAGGAAATGGAAGAAGACCTCAAAAAATGGGAAAACCTCCCATGCTCATGGATCACCAGAATCAATATAGTTAAAATGGCCATTTTGCCAAAAGCAATATACAGATTCAATGCAATACCCATCAAAATCCCAACTCAATTCTTCACAGAGTTAGAAAAAGCAATTAACAAATTCATCTGGAATAACAAAACACCCAGGATAGCTAAAACTATTCTCAGCAACAAAAGAAATTCTGGGAGAATCAGTATCCCTGACCTCAAGCAATACTACAGAGCAATAGTGTTAAAAACTGCATGGTATTGGTACAGTGATAGGCAGGCAGATCAATGGAACAGGATTGAAGATCCAGAAATGAATCCACACACCTATGGCCACTTGATCCTCAACAAAGGGGCTGAAAATAGCCAATGGAAAAAAGATAGCCTCTTCAACAAATGGTGCTGGTTCAACTGGAGGTCAGCATGCAGAAGAATGCGAATTGATCCATCTTTATCGCCTTGTACTAAGCTCAAATCCAAATGGATCAAGGACCTCCACATAAAGCCAGACACTCTGAAGATAATAGAAAAGAAACTGGGGAAGACCCTTGAGGACATTGGTACAGGGAGAAAATTTCTGAACAGAACACCAATAGCTTGTGCTCTAAGATCAAGAATTGACAAATGGGACCTCATAAAATTACAAAGTTTCTGTATGGCAAAGGACACCATCAAAAGGACAAATCGGCAACCAACAAATTGGGAAAAGATCTTCACCAATCCTACATAAGATAGAGGGCTAATATCCAATATATATATAAAGAACTTAAGAAGTTAGACTCCAGAAAACCAAACAACCCTATTAAAAAATGGGGTACAGAGTTAAACAGGGAATTCTCACCTGAAGAACTTCGGATGGCAGAGAAGCATCTTAAAAAATGCTCAACTTCATTAGTCATTAGGGAAATGCAAATCAAAACAACCCTTTCACCTTACACCAGTCAGAATGGCTAAGATTAAAAATTCAGGAGACAGCAGGTGTTGGAGAGGATGTGGAGAAAGAGGAACACTCCTCCACTGCTGGTGGGGTTGCAAATTGGTACAACCACTCCGAAAACTGGGCACCTCACTTCCAGAAGATCCTGCTATACCACTCCTGGGCATATACCCAGAGGATTCCCCACCATGTAATAAGGATACATGCTCTACTATGTTCATAGCAGCCCTATTTATAATTGCCAGATGCTGGAAAGAACCCAGGTATCCCTCAACAGAATAGTGGATGCAAAAAATGTGGTATATCTACACAATGGAGTACTATTCAGCCATTAGAAACAATGAATTCATTAAATTCTTAGGCAAATGGATGGAGCTAGAAAACATCATACTAAGTGAGGTAACCCAGACTCAAAAGGTGACTCATGGTATGCACTCACTAATAAGTGGATATTAACCTAGAAAACTGGAATACCCCAAACATAATCCATACATCAAATGAGGTACAAGAAGAAAGGAGGAGTGGCCCCTTGTTCTAGAAAGATTCAGTGAAGAAGTATAGGGCAAAACAAGAACGGGGAAGTGGGAAGGGGTGGGTGGGAGGACAGGGGGAGAAAGGGGGGCTTATGGGACTTTCAGGGAGTGGGGGGCTAGAAAAGGGGAAATCATTTGAAATGTAAATAAAAAATATATCGAAAAAAAATAAAGACTCAAGGCTACAGCACCCCCCACAAAAAAAAAAAAAAAAAAAAAAAAGACACAGACTAACTGACTGGATACGTAAACAGGACCCTACATTTTGCTGCTTAAAGGAAACACACCTCAGGGTCAAAGACAAACACTACCTTAGAGTAAAAGGCTGGAAGACAATTTTACAAGCAAATGGTCTCAGGAAACAAGCTGGAGTAGCCATTTTAATATCAGATAAAATTGACTTTCAACCCAAAGTCATCAAAAGAGACTCTGAGGGACACTTCTTGCTGGTCAAAGGAAAAATACAACAAGAAGAACTCTCAATCCTGAACATCTATGCCCTAAATGCAAGGGCACCCTCTTTCGTAAAAGAAACTTTATTAAAACTAAAAGCACACATTGCACCTAACACAATAATTGTGGGTGACTTCAACACTGCACTTTCCTCAATGGACCGATCAGGAAAACAGAAACTAAACAGGGACACAATGAAACTAATTGAAGCTTTGGAACAATTAGATTTAACAAATATATATAGAATATTCTATCCTAAAACAAAAGAATATACCTTTTTCTCAGCACCTCATGGCACCTTCTCCAAAATCGACCATATAATTGGTCACAAGACAGACCTCAACAAATATAAGAAGATAGAACTAATTCCATGCCTCCTATCAGATCACTTTGGAGTAAAAGTGGTCTTCAATAGCAACAAAAACAACAGAAAACCCACATACACGTGGAAACTGAACAATATTCTACTCAATGATACCTTGGTCAAGGAAGAAATAAAGAAAACCGAACAACCCTATTAAAAAATGGGGTAGAGAGTTAAACAAAGAATTCACACCTGAAGAACTTCGGATGGCTGAGAAGCATCTTAAAAAATGCTCAACTTCATTAGTCATTAGGGAAATGCAAATCAAAACAACCCTAAGATTTCATCTTACACCAGTCAGAATGGCTAAGATTAAAAATTCAGGAGACAACCTTTTGGAGAGGGTGTGGAGAAAGAGGAACACTCCTCCACTGCTGGTGGGGTTGCAAATTGGTACAACCACTCTGAAAATCAGTCTGGCGGTTCTTCCGAAAACTGAGCACCTCACTTCCAGAAGATCCTGCTATACCACTCCTGGGCATATACCCAGAGGATTCCCCACCATGTAATAAGGATACATGCTCTACTATGTTCATAGCAGCCCTATTTATAATTGCCAGATGCTGGAAAGAACCCAGGTATCCCTCAACAGAAGAGTGGATGCAAAAAATGTGGTATATCTACACAATGGAGTACTATTCAGCCATTAGAAACAATGAATTCATGAAATTCTTAGGCAAATGAATGGAGCTAGAGAACATCATACTAAGTGAAGTAACCCAGACTCAAAAGGTGAATCATGGTATGCACTCACTAATAAGTGGATATTAACCTAGAAAACTGGAATACCCAAAACATAATCCACACATCAAATGAGGTACAAGAAGAAACGAGGAGTGGCCCCTGGTTCTGGAAAGACTCAGTGAAGCAGTATTCGGCAAAACCAGAATGTGGAAGTGGGAAGGGGTGGGTGGGAGGACAGGGGGAGAGAAGGAGGCTTGTGGGACTTTCGGGGAGTGGGGGGCTAGAAAAGGGGAAATCATTTGAAATGTAAATAAATTATATCGAATAAAAAAAAATTTAAAAAAAAGAAAGAAAATGAACTTGAATAAAAGAAAGCCCATACGGGAGTACTGGGTGGCTCATAAAATTGTTCCTTCTATGGCTCTGCAAACACCTTCAGCTCCTTGGGTCCTTTCTCTAGCTCCTCCATTGGGAACCCAGTGCTCAGTTCAATTGCTGGCTGAGAGTGTCCCCCTCTATATTTGTCATGCACTAGCAGAGTCTCCCAGATGACAGCTATATCCAGCTCCAGTCAGCAAGCACTTGTGGGCATTGATAATAGTGTCTGGGTTTTGAAACTGTATATGGGATGGATCACTACGTGGGGTAGTCTCTGGGTGGTCTTTCCCTCAGAATCTGCTACATACTTTGTCTCTGTATCGGCTTCTGTGGGTATTTTGTTCCCCCTTCTTAAAAAATGTATTCATATTTTGTTCTTCCTTCTTCTTGGGCATCATTTGATATGTGAATTGTGTCTTTAATATTCTAAGCTTTGTAGGGGAATACCAGGGCAGGGAAGCAGGAAGGAGTTGATTGGGAAACAAGGGGAGGGGAGATGGCTTATGGGACTTTGGGGGGGGGACCAGGAAATGAGAAATCATTTGAAATGTAAATAAAGAATATATCTAATTTAAAAAGAGAAAGAAAGAAAGAAAGAAAGAAAGAAAGAAAGAAAGAAAGAAAGAAAGAAAGAAAGAAGGAAGGAAGGAAGGAAGGAAGGAAGGAAGGAAGGAAGGAAGGAAGGAAGGAAGGAAGGAAAGAAAGAAAGAAAGAAAGAAAGAAAGAAAGAAAGAAAGAAAGAAAGAAAGAAAGAAAGAAAGAAAGAAAGCAAGCCCATATGGAATTGTTTAAAGAAATCTGCAGTATTTGAAATCAGCTGTGAAACTGGAGATGGAGAACACCACATATCTCAGATACGCACACGCGTTTTGAAGACTGAAGAATGTGGAGGACATTGCAGGATTCAAGGGAGGACTCTCTGCAAGGATTTCCCCTGGGCACCAAGAATGCAGATGTAGTATTTCTGAGTGAAGATAAAGTAGGGATATTGAGTACCACAATTAGAATTATGTAATTAGAACCATCTCATAACATCATAATGGAATGCCTTTGAGGAAGGATAACAGGACAGAAACAAAAGTAGGCATAGATAACTGTCCTAGAAATGAAAGCCATGAAATTGGTGTTCTGAAAGATAGCAAATGAGATTCTAGCAAAGAATGAACAACTTTTCTTCAGGTTATAAGTCATTGAATATGCAAAAATTTAATTAAAAATCCATTTAATTTACTAAGTAGGATCTATAAATGACCATTATATAGGTAGTTATATAGGTAGTTGTAGCAAAATGTTTACGATCTAGAGTCCATGGACTTAAAGATGAAGGCTCTGTGAGAAACCCAGCCCAATAGAAATATAGCTCTGACTATAGATGTTTAATGTGATTCTCAAGACATTCAGGGACAGAGAAAAGGAGATGAGGCAGGGGGATGAATCCAGAAAATACAGACTTGCTTTCATACCACTGGATTTTAGTGCAGGAAGTAGACCGAAGCAGGGAGGTCTGTCCTTGAAGAAGTTTGCTTAGCTCCGAAAGCTACTGGTGGGAGTCCAGTCACAGAGCCAACTGAAGCTTGAGAAGAAGTAGACACTTTGAATAGACAAGTGGTGGTTTAAATTTGCATTTTTAAAATAAGGGTTTAAATTGATTGAAAGTTGTATGAATTTTTGTTCCTTAGTAGGTCTCTCTGAAGGCCTCAACTGTAGATTGATTTTTCTGAGTGGTGCAAATAATTCACAAATTCACATACTGTTGCTGGCTTATTTATTTGTGTTGCTGTGGTTTGAGAGTGGAATCATTTCTCCTTTTCCTTCCTCCTCCTCCTCCTTTTCCTCCTCCTCCTCCTCCTCCTCCTCCTCCTCCTCCTCCTCCTCCACATCATCATTATCATCATGACTGCTTGTAAAGATAACAGGAAGTAAGGAGCAGGTAATATGTATTGGGGATTGGTGGGAAGGGTTGTGTGAAGGTGAGTACTAGTCAGAACTCAAGACAATAGATAACTGGTCCAGTAAGGCCAAGTGAAAAGCAAGTAAGAAGATGAGACAGCATGATGAAATATTCCTGAATTCTTAGAAATGAAACTGTATGTGAGGCTGAGTAGAAGAGTCTACAAAGATAATAGACAACTCTGGAGTGGGGAAAGAAGCTGAAGTGATTGAAAAGCCTGGAGTCAAAGCTGAAAGTCAGACAATGTTTAACACAGTTACTGTGGAGGGAACAGAGAAGGGTCAAGGATTCCCAGAAGAGCAATCAATTGAGGCCCTGACTACAGTCTCCATGTGAAGAGCAAAGCAAAGAATCAATGTCCTGAATTCTGAGAGTCTTGTGGTTTGTTTGTGTTTTCTTCCCACCCCGTCCAGACCGCCCTGAAATGAATTCTTTCATCTGCAGCTGCACAAAGCAGTGCCACAAAACACGATGCACCTCTGCCACAAACCCTTGATTCCTGATGAGTCAAGAGGCACAGTATTAGCTTATTAATAACCCCTGTCATGCCTATTGCTGAACAACAAACCACTACAAACCTCTTAGTCTAAAACATCACAATGGGAATGCCAAATGTCTGTGTCTTGGGAAGACAGGAAGAACTTATCTGAGAAAGTGGCTTTTGGCTCCTCCACACGCCTATGAATGAAGATGTTGGCTTTAGTAGGATTTTCTCTTGCTTCAAGTGGGAAAGGATCTGTGTTTGAGGTCCAGTGTCTTTCAATAGTTCCTTGCCCTGTGGGTCTTTCCAGAGGGCCACCTACTTTATCAAAGTCAGACTGAAAGTCAGTGGAGAACACCTATCAACAACATTGAAATTGTATCTTTATGGTTCCTAATCACAGGGATGATATCATAAGCTTTCCTCTATTAAAACAAGCTGTACTCAAGAGGGAATACTTAAGTCTTTTCTTTGGAACAATCATAATACATTTAAACCTGGACACATTGTGAAAAGAAAAGAATTACTGGCTCTCATACTTGATTTTAAAAGCCTACAATGCATGGCATTGGTTATAGTAAGAGATTACTGCTACCATAGTGCGTGCTGGACAGAGAACACTATAGCAGAACTTGATGCTAAAATGCCTGAGGAGTTCTAGGTCTGATTATATTTGTGTTATTGGTTTTAGTTTGATTTTTTTAGTTTTTTTGTTTTGGGGCTTGGGGGTTGGGTTTTGTTGGTGGTGGCAGTATTTTTGTTATAGTTGTTGTTTTTAAACCATGCTTTCTAAATTGAGACTATATAACAATCTGTGATGCATTTGTAACCCCAAAATATGAATAGTTAAAGGAATCAGTTGCATATAAGAGGAGTGTACAGGGACAGCACACTTGATGATAACATCAAGTCAGAAAGGAAATGAATGTGGCCGTCAGAGCAACTTCTTCCCCAGGTTCAAGAATGGGGGTTTAATCTAAGGTACATGGTTGAAGGCAGACTTTAGTAATGAGAAAGGAACAGACTCCTCCCCTAGAAGTCTAGATAGAGAGTGCCACATATCTGAGTTTCATCCGGAGAAGAGGCCAGAGGCAGGAAAGCAGAAGACCATTTCCTGGAGAATGGAGGACAGAGATAGCAAGCAGGTCTTTCAATGGAAGAGCCACCTGCCCCAGGGGTAACAGCATCAGTGAACAGGCTAGAGAGAGGGAAAGACCAGAGGGAACCATAGTGTCTGGGGTGCCTGGGTTCAGAGGACTAAAGAGAAGAAAACCCAGGGCATTCCCTGTAAGGCTTCTCAGGGAGTGGTGATAGTCCCCTTGGGACTTTCCCTCCTCTCTATTTCTCTGAAAAGTATCCAAAGCACATACACTGTGAATCTGTGCAGAGACTCTAGGCACAAACTATTTAACAAACTGTGATGCATATGTAACTCCAAAATATGTATAGTTAAGAGATTCAATTGCATCTAAGAGAAGAGTACACGCAGCACACTTAATGATAATATCAAATCAGAAAGGAAAGGAATGTGGCCATCAAAGCAGCTAGTTCCCCAGACTCAAGAATGGGGTGTAACCTAAGAAACAGGTTTCAAGGTAGACTCCAGCCATGATAAAGAGACACCTCCCTTGGTTGCCACTAAAGGAATACCCTATGGTGTAATTCTTTGATATGTCACCACTCCCAGCTTCCTTTAGTACAGCTGCTTCTCATAATAGTACAGGATACCCAGAATTCCTTAGATCTGGGCTGATATTCTCTCTTTATTGGACTTAAGCTAACAGGATTTCATCATGGTCAGTCCATGTCAATACAGTAGTCATTCCGGATCACTACTGTAATGTGAAGAATGGTTCCTGGGTGGATAGAAGTAGAGGTGATCTTCAATTTATCCTGTCTATAAAGGGAATATCTCTTCTGCTTCCTCCAGGCACTTTTTGAACCTCATTCATAAAAGAAAAGGTACTTGCTAGGGGTTCCCATAGTGATAGGCTACAGAAGGGTACCCATCGTCACGGCATAGGCACGAAGGAGCAGGGTCTTGACCACTAGCTATGACTGCATGTCAAAATGCCATGAATGCTTGGCCATCTTGTTCGTGGCAGTTCCTTAGTGCCAGTCATGGGTTATCACTTCCTAGATGAAACATATGGAACCCTAGCCCATGCTCACATGCAACCCTTCCACAACAAGCAATCAGGTGCTTCTTCAACTATTGTGTGATCACTGTATTGGCTCAAGCTCTGATTGATGTCATATACCACAACTCTTTGGTGTTGAGTCCCCATGGGATGAATCTAAGCACTATGATTAGCACCTGGTAAGCAGTTCCACGCAACATTTTGTCATCTTCTCAGGCATCCATCCTTGCCCTACCTAGAAGGTACTCGTGGGATTCTTTGAAGATCAGAGGGTAGCATAGCTCTTCTTGTGGTTTCTACAGGTAAAGATAGCAATCTGCCAGTAGGGATCATTGACAATGGACAATATCCACTTTGGGGGGATTAGCTACAGGATCTCATTTGCCACATTCAATGCCATCTGGACTAAAGTGATCACCAGTTAAGGCCATTGTATCATCCCTTTATCAAAGAAAGTAATGTGATTTTTTCAGCAAGTCTCTATTTCAGTGACTGCAGTAACTCAGTGATACTAGTGTGCTGCAGAAGGCATGCAGAACCTTGGCCTTCTGGATCATCATTTAGTATCTGAGGGGTTCCCCATTGCTGGACCATCCAGAACCCACACTAGTATTTTTGATCTTCCTTACCTTCTTTGGCCTGGAACTCTGGGCAATTCCTCTTACCAGGGTCCTTGCTATGACTCTGTCAGCCTCTGATACAGGGTCCATTGGCAAATATCAGTGTAACCTTCTGGGTGAAGGCTGACCCATTATAAGTGACACTGTCAGTGTGTCCAAAGACCTGCTTACTGTACGTGTAGAGGTGCTGCTGTTGACATGGTAGCTGGCCATACTACCCTGCCGGAAGACACAGAGGGCTATAAAAATTGGCTGTGGATTCTCCTCACAAATATTTCTTATCCTCGAGAAGTTATTCTGTTTTATGAATAACTTGATTTAAGAATATATGTATATGTATACATATATATGTATATACATCACCAAACTGGGGAATTAGCTCCTTTCTGCCATATTTAACCCACAACCAAAAGCATTACTTAGAGTTGTCTACTTGAGGGTCATCAAGGGTCATCTTAGAGTCTGCCTAGTATAACCTCTCTTTAAGACAATAGCAGTCTCTATGTGATAGGCAACTGATCTAAAATACATTCATTCATATAAAACAAGTGGAAGACACTGAGAAGTAAGTTACTGGTTTCAGTTGAAATATTTGTATGTTAAAAATTAAATCAGGGGGCTGGAGAGATGGCTCAGTGGTTAAGAGCACTGACTGCTCTTCTGAAAGTCCTGAGTTCAATCCCAGCAACCACATGGTGGCTCACAACCATCCATAACAAGATCTGACACTCCTCTTCTGGAGTGTCTGAAGACAGCTACAGTGTACCTACATATAATAAATAAATAAATCTTTAAAAAAAATTAAACCAGTAGGATTCTGAAATTAGTCATTGGATTATGAGAGCAGCTTTAATTAAGGAAAGCAGAATTTTAGCATGTGTCTTACCTGTCCTTAATGAGAAATAAAGACCTCCTCTCTCTGCAAGTGACATGTAGAGATGAATAATTACTCTAGAAGCCATATTTTTTGCAGACTGCCTTATCTTTAATCCAGGATAAATGACACAATTAGAAACTTAGATTTAAATTTTGGAATAAAATATTACCAAAACATAGGAATGAGAGAGAAATAAAATTGGCTGTCAGTGGGTTTGCAAATGTATTCAAATAATTATTACAACTAATATTTCATGATGTTTTTGGACTATCAAAAGTACAATATATTTTCTTAGTTTCAAAGAGAATTATTTCAGTCATCAATGATGGCAATAATAAAAATCAAATGTGCTTATTCCTAGCAAAAGAATAATAATTGTACCATAATGTATTTACCCCAAATCAATAAAAAGACATCTAAGGGTAGGGAAATGAAGGAAATGGGGTAAAAGGGGAAAAAACAAAAACCAACCAACCAAACAAACAAAAACCAAGGAAATGATATGAGTAGAAGTCCCTAGATAAAGATGTAAAATTAGGATAATGAGTGTAACCTTATCAACACAAGGCACACTTTTGCATTACAATTTTGCAAATGTGTTTATACCACACATTCTTGGCAAGTCTGTAAGCAAAGTTGTTATTCTTTTATACAATCAAAGAACAATCTGGCAAGGTTGATAAAATTTAAATGTTCACATATAATTATCATTTCTATTTTTCTTGAAGTCTGAACACTGCATGTTTAGAAATAAATGTATTTGTGTGTTACTGCACATTGCTTTTTAAAAAATTAAGATCTAGATACCATTCAAGAGTGATTTAAAGATAAATTAGTCAGTAAATTATTGTAGAAATATGGAAAGAATGCAATGGTATCAAATACTGTGTTGTAACTACACATGAATATGCATGTATATTTCATTATGGATATATATATATGTATACATAAGAAGAGAAATATTTAAAATTATATTTTATTAGAAAATAATGTATAGTATTCTGTATAATATAATTAATTAGAAACCTAGACATGTGCTTGTGTGTTTGTATATTTGTGTGTGTATATGTAAACATATGTTAAATGTTAAGATAGATAATTTACTCTTATAACAATAATTGTATTGACAATTCTTGGGTAGCTGGGAAGCCTGGAAGGGAGAATACCCCAAAACTATAATTGACTGTTCTCTATGTTGCTGCATGTTTAAACTTTTAAAAGATATTCACATTTTTCATGTAATATTTAAAGTAAGAAAACTGTTTTAAGAATAATTTCATAGTGACAATCAAAGAACCAATACCTGGGTGTTTTTCAGATGGACAGCCAGTTCTCTATCTGCTAGTTGCTGCAGGCAAATCACCCTCCCTCTTCACGGACTTGCTTAATTAGAATAGAAGGAGGCATCAGGAGGATGGAGGCTGGCTCTCCACATGTGTCACGTTGTAGGAAATATTGTTTGTAGGTACCAACAATGAGCATGGGACTGAATCCTAAGAGGTACACAACGCTGGGTCTGTATGATTTATTATTCAGTTACAACCTCGAAAGAGAGAAATAAGACCTCTTGTCAACCCTGATTTATAATCTCTCATTTTGCAATTCAATAAACAAGTCAGGTGGGCGTTGCTAAAATCTGGTTATGGGTTTTGCCAAAGAAGTGTAATTATATTTGTGTTTGAAGTTCTGCTTTCATTCCTTTCATGTGATTTTCGGGCCTTTTCTTTCATTTAATTTTTATTTATGTATTTCCTTCACCTACTCAGACCAGAGTGGCAGGAAGTTGACTGCTTAATATTACATCTATTTTGCCTCTTCCTGCATTCTTTGCTTCAATACTGTGCTTCTTTACTACACTAGAAATAAGCCATTGACTGCAATTTCCACCCCTCTCCAACACCAGTCTCTGAGCCATGAAGCCGCTGATGGCTGCATATCAGAACTTAAAACCATATCCTCTATATCTGGAGGTGAGAGAAATAAGAGTTCAGAACAAACTTCATTTAAGTTGGTAATTTAGCTCTACATCTATTTAAGAAGTGGGATTATGCTGGAAACAGAGATAAAAGAGAGTTCTTTAGGGAGGACATGAGAGAAACTAGGGTTGGGGGAAATAAATAAATAAAGGGTGAAAATATAATTTTCAAGGAAACTAATGAAAAAACAGAGGCAAAATGCCTTGACATCTACAGCCACAGAAACAAATGTACTATGCTTTTGAAAGTGTAGGTGATAGGACCTGGAAACCAGAGTCTAGGACTTTACCAAGTTGTACAACTGTCCCCTTGGAACAGCCATAAAGGATAACTATGCTCCAATCCATAGACCTAGAGACACTGGGTAATAAGAAGGTTCCAAGGGAGGATGTGAGAATCTTACTCAGAAGGTGAAGCTAAATAGTATACCTGAGGTAGATGGAGAGAGGGAACTGGGTAAGAGAGAAGGTGAGGAGGGGAAGGGGAGGTCAGAGGAACAAGGAAGAAGATCAAGTGAAGGAAGGGGCGTTGGAAAAGTCGTGAGTGAGAATGGAAATGGGGGAGGGGCACCTCTCTGGTAACTAGATAGGGGCCTGAAATAGGAGAGGATACAGGGAGACTATGGGGGTGACCCTAGCGTAGATGCCTACCTGACAGAGATAGAGAGACTGAAAGGGTCACCTTCTATAGCCAAGCAAGCTTTCCAAAGAAGGAGAAGGACATCACTCCACTCATAAAACCTTTAATCCCAAATCTGTCTTGCCTATGAGATCAATGGATAAAGATGAGGCAGAGTTGAAGGGAACAACTAACCAATGACTGCCCCAACTTGAGACCCATTCCATGTGAGACAGCCAGTCCCTGACATGATTAATGATGCTCTGCTATGACTGCAGACAGGAATCTAGCATATCTGTATCCTGAGAGGATTCATCCAATAATGAATAGAGCCAGATCCAGAGAGCTACAGCCAAACATCAGGGAGAACCCACAGAGTCTTGTAGAAGAGTGAGGATTAGAAGTAAGTCAGAGGGATCAAGGACATGACAAGAAGACCCACAGAGTAAACTAATCTGGGACCGTGGGGGTTCACAAACCTGGCCAGCAACCAGGGAATATGTAGGAGCTTGACCTAAACCCACTATATATTTGTAGCAAATGTGCAGCTTGGTGTTAATGTGGTTCCCCTAACAAGTGGAACAGGAGCTGTTTCAGCATCGGTTCCCTGCCACTGGGTCACCTGCCACTGGAGTACTTAGACTGCCTGGTTGTGCCTCAGTGAGAGAGGATGTGCCTAGACCTGCTGGGACTAGATGCCCCAGGGTGGGATGGTACGCAAGGGGGCTCCCCTTCTTCGAGGAGGAGAGGACGTGATTAGGGGAGGGAAATCTAAGGGTGGGACTGGGAGGAGAGGAAGAAGGTAGCTGTGATAGAGTTGTAAGGTGAATTTAAAAAAATAATTTTAAATTTCTAGTAGAGCCCTAGAAATTATATTTAATTTTATGAATATTTACATGCTTTCAGTATTGGTTCCATTCAATAATTTTCTTAAAGAAAAAAAAAAACCTGGAAAAAAGCATTTGGTGTAGATACAACTATCAGGAAGACTTTGTAATATCAAAACAGAAAATACACTCACCCAAGTGCACACATAAACATGCACAGACCCTTAGCATTACACTCATGTGGTGCAGGGATCTCTGTAAACCCTACAGTCGAGTACAGGTTATTGTAGTAGGATCTGATGATTTTTTGGATTTCCTCAGTTTCCGTTGTTATATCTCCCTTTTCATTTCTAAGTTTGTTAATTTGGATACTTTCTCTGTGCCCTTTGGTCAGTCTGGCTAAGGGTTTGTCTATCTTGTTGATTTTCTCAAAGAACCAGCTCCTGGTTTTGTTGATTTTTTGTATGGTTCTCTTTGTTTCTACTTGATTGATTTCGGCCCTGAGTTTGATGATTTCCTGCCTTCTTCTCCTCCTGGGCGAAATATCTTCTTTTTGTTCTAGGGCTTTCAGGTGTGTCATTAAGCTGGTAATGTATGCTCTCTCCATTTTCTTTTTGGAGGCACTCAGGGCTATGAGTTTTCCTCTTAGCACTGCTTTCATTGTGTCCCATAGATTTGGGTATGTTGTGTTTTCATTTTCATTGTGTTCTAAAAAGTCTTTAATTTCTTTCTTTATTTCTTCCTTGACCAGGGTATCATTGAGTAGAATATTGTTCAGTTTCCACGTGTATGTGGGTTTCCTGTTGTTTCTGTTGCTATTGAAGACCACTTTTACTCCATAGTGATCAGATAGGAGGCATGGGATTAGTTCTATCTTCTTATATTTGTTGAGGTCTGTCTTGTGACCAATTATATGGTCGATTTTGGAGAAGGTACCATGAGGTGCTGAGAAAAAGGTATATTCTTTTGTTTTAGGATAGAATGTTCTATATATATCTGTTAAATCTAATTGGTCCAAAGCTTCAATTAGTATCATTGTGTCCCTGTTTAGTTTCTGTTTTCCTGATCGGTCCATTGAGGAAAGTGCAGTGTTGAAGTCACCCACAATTATTGTGTTAGGTGCAATGTGTGCTTTTAGTTTTAATAAAGTTTCTTTTACGAAAGAGGGTGCCCTTGCATTTGGGGCATAGATGTTCAGGATTGACAGTTCTTTTTGTATTTTTCCTTTGACCAGCAAGAAGTGTCCCTCAGCGTCTCTTTTGATGACTTTGGGTTGAAAGTCAATTTTATCTGATATTAAAATGGCTACTCCAGCTTGTTTCCTGAGACCATTTGCTTGTAAAATTGTCTTCCAGCCTTTTACTCTAAGGTAGTGTTTGTCTTTGACCCTGAGGTGTGTTTCCTTTAAGCAGCAAAATGTAGGGTCCTGTTTACGTATCCAGTCAGTTAGTCTGTGTCTTTTTATTGGGGCATTAAGTCCATTGATGTTAAGAGATATTAAGGAATAGTGATTGTTACTTCCTATCATTTTTGACCTTATTTTTTAAATTTGAATGCTTAACTTCTTTTGGGTTTGATGAAAGGTTACTATCTTGCTTTTTCCAGGGTGAAGTTTCCCTCCTTGTATTGGTGTTGTCCTCCTATTATCCTTTTTAGGGCCGGGTTTGTGGATAGATATTGGGTAAACTTGGTTTTGTCATGAAATATCTTAGTTTCTCCATCTATGGTGATTGAGAGTTTTGCTGGATATAGTAGTTTTGGTTGGCATTTGTGTTCTCTTAGAGTCTGCATGAGATCTGCCCAGGACCTTCTAGCCTTCATAGTCTCAGGTGAAAAGTCTGCTGTATAGAGTAATAATTCTCTAATTACTAGAGAAGGTAGTTTGGTTAAACACTATTCAGTAGCCAGTGTGGATTCAAAATTCTAGAGTCTGGTCCTGAGTAGCTTATTTTTGGCATATTTAAGCACAGCACAATTTAGTGGAAATATTCCCTGATTGTAACTAACTCAATCTCATGTACACAATAAAGCACGACTCCTCCTTTAGAGCTATGCACCATGGTGTGAAATTTTTAGCAACTTAACACCTTGATGGTGGTTCACATTCTTTCATGCCCCTTTCTTCAGAGAACAGTTGCTGGTTCTATACTGCCCTGTCTCATAAAAAAAAAAAAATCTAGCATTATGCATCATAGCCACCTACAGTGGCATTGTCTGTATAGATGTACATGCCCAAATAAACATAAATGTTGGATCATCCCAGGCATTTTTTAACTGGAAATCCTAAATAACACTTCACAATGCATAAGATTTATCGAAGACATTATGGAAGCTAGACTGTTTTTCTGGGTGTTTTAAATGCTCAGAAAGGTGGCTGTTTGCCTCTCTAAGGTCTTAGTACAGAAGACCACTTTCATCTTGTCACACTTCCATGAAAAAATATTGGAGACTAAGGAATTTATAAGTAACAAAAATGCATTAGTCCTGGTTCTTGATACTGTCTATTGAGATAAATGTGCCGGCAAGTTTGGTGTTTCACAAGAGCTGATCTAGGCTTCTAAGCTGATAAGTACCTTATTCTGTGTCTTAAATGGGAGAATAACTTTGCCACTTTGTATGCCAGAAAATAAGGATGAGGAGAAAGAGGTGAGAAGAGGCTCACCATAAGCAAATTCCCCCCAGATCATGTTGCCCCATTGGTCACCAGAGACAATTGGGCAGATCTCGCTAGCTAGGCAGACATTACCTTCCTTCCCTACAGTAATGTATCTATCCCTTCCAAAACATCTCCCTCATCCTTCTTAAGACAATGGAAAGTTTTCCCCAATAGACAATGGAAAGTTTTCCCCAATAAACACTTTCACAGTCTAGCTCATGAGTCATCTCTCCTTCATTAAAAACTAGTAAAACAGTAAAGTCACAGCATGAATATGGGTGATAGCTGAATATTCAAACCATAACCACATTACCCATGTATGTGTATATATATATATATATATATATATATATATATATATATATATATATCCACAAATTCACCTTGTACTTTTGTAAATAACCTGAATAATGTTCTGGAAGGCTGAGGGAAGCTACCTGGGTAATTAACACCTATGCCTAATTTCCAGCCATTAACAGCCTCATCAGAACAGAAGAATTGATACAACTGATGAACCTATGCTGATATGTCATTATCACTCAATGCTCATGTTAAGCTATATCTTAGCATGTTTCAGGCAACTAAAACAAAATACCATAGGCCAGGTAGTTTAGAAACAGGTGGAACATATTTCTAACAATTTTGGATTCTGGAAACTCCAAGGTCAAGGTAACAACAATGTTTACATGATTATGCAGTTCTGGTCTGATACTTTCGAAGGATTTAGACAAGTTTATAATTACCTGAGTCTACTATTGTAGAACCATAGACAGTAATTTCCATACCATAACAATCTGCTTTATTCCTTCTATGCATCATTTCTTTTATAATCCCTACCAGTAGCTGATGTTTTTACTATATCCACATTTTTGTCTTTTCTAAAAAGTCATAAATTGGAATATTATAGTTTGTAACATTTTCAAACCATCACATCACTTATATATATATGAATTGATAGTGTTTTTATTAGACATCTGTTTGTTTTCATAATATATTTAAATATTTATTTATTATCACCTTTATTTTTATTTCTGTATCTGCTTCTCTCATTTGCATATACTCTATCATTTATACATCTATCCATTACACTTAATTCCATCTATCTGCATAACCCTCTGTATTCAAGGTCAAAAGTATAGATTTCATATAAACAGAATGAAAAATGAAGTCCACACGATTATCACAACAGACATAGGGACAAACAGCATTAAACAAAGTTTAATAACTGTTTGTGATTGAAAGAAAGCTTTCTTAATAATTTAAGCATAAAAGAAATCCTTTCCTCAGAGACCTGAAGTTCTTCTCATACAGATCTTTTGCTTGTTTGGTTGGAGTCACCCCAAAATACATTATATTGTTTGTGGCTATTGTGAAGGGTGTCATTTCCCTAACTTCTTTCTCAGCCTGCTTAACCTTTGTGTATAGGAAGGCTACTGATTTGCTTGAATTTATTTTATAACCAGCCACTTTGCTGAAGTTGTTTATCAGCTGTAGGAGTTCTCTGGTAGAGTTTTTTGGGTCACTTAAATATACTATCATATCATCTGCAAATAGTGATAGTTTGACTTCGTCCTATCTAATTTGTATCCCTTTGACCTCCTTATGTTGTCTAATTGCTCTAGCTAAAAATTCAAGTACTATATTAAAATGATATGGAGAGAGGGGGCAACCTTGTCTAGACCCTGATTTTAGTGGGATTGCTTCAAGTTTCTCTCCATTTAGTTTGATGATGGATATCAGTTTGCTGTATATTTCTTTTACTATGTTTAGGTATGGGTCTTGAATTCCTGTTCTTTCCAAGACTTTTAGCATGAAAGGATGCTGAATTTTCTCAAATACTTTTTCAGTATCTAATGAAATGACCATGTGGTTTTTTCTTTGAGTTTATGTAGTGGATCACATTTATGGATTTGTGTGTATTGAACTATCCCTGCATCCCTGGGATGAAGCCTACTTGATCATGGTGAATAATCGTTTCAAAGAAGACCTCAGAAAATGGAAAAATCTTCCATGCTCGTGGATTGGCAGGATCAATATAGTAAAAATGGCCATCTTACCAAAAGCAATCTAGAGATTCAGTGCAATCCCCACCAAAATCCTAACTCAGTTCTTCATAGAGTTAGAAAGAACAATCCTCAAATTCATCTGGAATAACAAAAAAAAAAAAAAAAAAAAAAAAAAAAAAAAAAAAAAAAAAAACAGGATAGCTAAAACTATTCTCAACAGTAAAAGAAGAACTTCCGGGGGAATCAGTATCCCAGACCTCAAGCAGTACTACAGAGCAATAGTATTAAAAACTGCATGGTATTGGTACAATGACAGGCAGGTTGATCAATGGAATAGGATTGAAGACCCAGAAATGAACCCACACACCTACGGTCACTTGATCTTTGACAAAGGAGCTGAAACCATCCAGTGGAATAAAGATAGCCTTTTCAACAAATGGTGCTGGCTCAACTGGAGGTCAGCCTGCAGAAGAATGTGAATTGACTCATTCTTATCTCTTTATACTAAGCTCTACTGCAAGTGGATCAAGGACTGCCATGTAAAACCAGACACACAGAAACTAATAGAAAAGAAACTGGGGAAGACCTTTGAGGACATGGGCACACAGGAAAAGTTTTTGAATAGAACACCAATAGCTTATGCTCTAAGATCAAGAATTGACAAATGGGACCTCATAAAATTACAAAGTTTCTGTAAGGCAAAGGACACTGTCAAGCAGACAAAACTGCAACCAACAAATTGGGAAAGGATCTTCACCAACACTAAATCCAGCAGAGGTCTATTATCCAATATAGACAAAGAACTCAATAAGTTAGACTCCAGAGAGCCAAATATCCCTATTAAAAAATGGGGTACAAAGCTAAACAAAAAATTTTCAACTGAAGAACTTCGAATGGCTGAGAAGCACCTTAAGAAATGTTCAACATTAGGGAAATGCAAATCAAAACAACCCTGAGATTTCATCTTACACCAGTTAGAATGGCTAAGATTAAAAACTCAGGAGACAATAGGTGTTGGTGAGGATGTAGAGAAAAAGGAACACTACTCTACTGCTGGTTTGAATGCAAGTTGGTATAGCCACTCTGGAAATCTGTCTGGCTGTTCCTCAGAAAACTGGGCATAACACTTCTAGAGAACCCTGAAATACCAGTCCTGGGAATATACCCAGAGGATCCCCCGCCATGCAATAAAGATACATGTTCCACTATGTTCATAGCAGCCTTATTTATAATAGCCAGAAGCTGGAAAGAACCCAGATGTCCCTCAAGGGGGGAATGGATACAGAAAATGTGGTATATTTACACAATAGAATACTACCCAGCAGTTAAAAACAATGAATTCATGAAATTCTTAGGCAAATGCTTGGATCTAGAAAATATCATCCTAAGTGAGGTAACCCAATCACAAAAGAACATACATGGAATACAGTCACTGATAAGTGGATATTAGCTCAGAAACCCTGAATACCCAAGACACAATTCACATATCAAATGACTGCCAAGAAGAAGGATGGAGAGGTCCCTGGTCCTGAAAAGGCTTGTTCCAGCTTTGTAGGGGAGTACCAGGACAGAGAATTAGGAGGGGGTTGATAGGAGGGTTGGAGAACTTATGGCGAGGGGGGAGCAAGGAAAGGGAAAGTCATTTGGAATGTAAACAAAGAATATAAAAAATAAAAAAATATAATTAAAAAAAAAGAAATCCTTTCAACAAAACACAGATCTTCCATGATTCCTTAGGAGGCACAAATGTCAATTTTTAAACACTTCCAGTCAACACAATACCGGCATTCATAGCAAAAGGAATGAGACAGGAAAAAAAATAGAAGTCATGCAAATTCAAAATAAAGTAACAACAGTGTTAGCAGTTTTGAGCTCATACTGCTGTTGCAGAAGACTAGATGTGTTGCCAGTCCACTTTCCATGGGGATCAAAATTGTATGTAACATCGCTTCTCGGCCTTTTGGCTAAGATCAAGTGCAGAATTGTATGTAACTCTAACTTGGTGAAATCTGGTATCTACTCTTTTCATAGGTGTCTACTCTTACACACAGGCCCGTGTGTGTATGTGTGTGTGTGTATAAATTTTAAAACTTTATTTTCAGAAAGCTTATTTATAGTTTCTATTCTTAGTTTCAGTTGGGCTACTCAGTTTCACTGCATCTTCTAAGGAACCAACTCTTTTTTTTTTCATTAATTTTTCTCTATTAGTTTGACTTTTTTAAGTTTGTTAATTTTTTATCCATTTTTTTTTTCTTTTTTACTCTGGGTTTCCCTATTTTCTGTTAAGGTATGTCATTCACTGTTATAATATTCCATGTTTCCTACAGTCTTTGAAAGTTTCACTCCTCTTTGATTTAATCCAAATTTTAGACTTTCTGCATTTTCCTTTTCATTCCATATTATTTAGAAGCATGTTACTTAATCTCCAAATATGTGTGAGATATTCTAGCTGCCTTTATTT
Organism: Apodemus sylvaticus; assembly: GCF_947179515.1. Classification (NCBI taxonomy): domain Eukaryota; kingdom Metazoa; phylum Chordata; class Mammalia; order Rodentia; family Muridae; genus Apodemus; species Apodemus sylvaticus. The sequence goes on from NC_067489.1 coordinate 27,744,776, forward strand.
ACAGAGTTCTAGTTTAATTTCACTGAGCATCTAAGCATCAACATTTCATGGTTTTTTTCTCTTAAACATGTAGTACATTTTATGGTCCACAATGTGACTAGCATTGCTCAATGTCCTTCATGGACTGGGTATACTGTGTGCTGTGTTGTTTGAAAAAGATGCTGTACAGATCTCCACTGTGTTGACCTGATGGCTGGTGCTGTTGAGTTTAGCTATGTCCTTATTTGTTTTCTGCATGTTATATAGGCCCATTTCCCTTCACAGACTATTGAGGTATCTAGCAACAGATGCACTTGTTATATATTGTAGTTCTGTTAGCTTTTGCTTCACCTGTCAGAGCATCATGGTTAAGTGCATACATATTAAGGATGCTTGTCTCTTGTGGAAAAAAATGATATCACAGTTAATTTTCAAAAGTCTTCATATCCAGAATAAGTCGAGATTAATCCATGTACTTCCTTTAACTATTATTAGCTTTTACTTTGAGTCTATATGTGTCCTTGCATTTTTTGGTGTGTTTTTGTTGAAATTATATGGCTTAGTCTTTTTATATAGAAATCATGTGTATGGATTTATTAAATCAGCAATTTTAGAAAAATGTTTTTTAAAATCATTTTGTTTATATTTCAAATGATATCCCTTTTTCTGATTACCCCTCCACTATCCCTCCATCCCATCCCCCTCTTCCCCCTCACCTTTGGCTCTATGAGGGTGCTCCTCCACCCACTAACCCACTCCCACCTTGCCACTCTAGCATTTCCCTTTGCTGGGCATCACACCTCCCTCCCCTCCCATTGATGTCAGATAAGGCCATCCACTACAACATATGCATCATGGATCCCTCCATGTATACTCTCTAGATGGTGGTTTATTCTCTGGGAACTCTGGGTGAATTAATATTGTTCTTCCTATGGGGTTGCTTAATTCATGACCCACTTTAGTAAGATCTAATTTAGTTCATGCATTTATAGCACTGAAATGACAAAGAATTCTTTATAACTGGGTTACTACACATCATATCTGCTCCTGTTTTCCATTTGTTGACTTTGCTCTTTACTACTGTTATCTTGGATTCCTTTTCTTGTTTGTGCTGTGTTTTTGTATAGTGTGTTTCATGTATGTCTGTGTCTGTGTGTATCTGTGTGCATGTGTGTGTTTGTATATATAAGCATGGCTGTGGGTGTGTCTGTGTGTGTTTCTGTGTGATTTCAATTGAGCATTTTACACGTTTTATTCTTAGTAAATGAGTTGATTTTTCTTTCTTTCTTTAAAAAAAAGTTGCAGTTGCCCTAGAGTTTGCAATATACAAATAAGTGAATCTATCCTGCATTACACACAATAAATACTGCTTCATTGGCAGTCTGAAGCCTTAATATGACATAGTATAGTTCTTCCTTCTTTTCTATCTACTGTGTCCTTGTTATCTCTCAGCAACTTGTGCAAAAAAAAATATGTAGAAAGAAATATATCTACTATCTATATCATTATTCCTAGTAATTTTTGGATTAGCTGTTAAAAGTTTATGAATGCTACGAGTTAAATTGCAGTCACTTATTTCTATTCAAATGCTCTTTAACTCATTTATAGATCCTGGTTCCTATAACACACATACATACGTGCACATTTATACTTTTATAATATTTCTAATTTTAAAGATATCCTCCCAACTCTCCCTGTCCTGATACCAACAAAGGCTGTCAAATTATGTTCACTTTGAGAAAAAGAATCTTATTTATTTCTTCACCCTTAAAGGGTGATTTAACAGAAGAGATGACTTTGGGGTGCTGTTTTTGCTTTGCTTTCAATACTTTAAATGTATCCTCTCGTTTACTTCTTGCCTGCATGGATTCTGAGGCATCAGACACAGTCCTTAGATTTCCCCTTCCATAGTGAAGGTGCTATTCCCCCTGTGGCTTATTTCAGAACTGTTACTCTGCTTTTCATTTTCTGTAATTTAAGATGATGTGCTTGGACTTAGTTTATGTAATTCATCTTCTTTCATGTCCTCTGTGCCTACTAGTGTCTGGTATTAATCTGATCAAACTCTTGGCCATTATTGTTTCAAATCTGTCTTCTGTTCCTCTTTTCTTCTGCTGTTCCAACCTTGTGCATCATATGCTTTCTGCGGGTTTCCCAAGATCTTTGAATATTCTGTTCATTGGGGGATTTTTCTGCCTTAATTTTCTTTGCTTCTCAATTTTGTGGACTCTGTTGAGATATCCTCAAGGTCAGAAATGCTTTCCTTAGCCACGTCCAGTCTACTAACAAGACCTTGAAAAAAGTATTCTTTGTTTCTGCTGCAGTGTTTCTGATGTCTACTATCTCTTTTTGTTTTCTTGGAATTTCCATCCTTCTGTTCACATTGCTGTTCTATTCTTCCTGGTCCCTAATGCTCTCAGCATGCTAATTACTGTTATTTTAAATCCTGCCATCTATGATTTTAAGGTTTGCTTTCTTTCCTTCTAGCTATTTATTGCTCTTGTATTTGATGCATATCTTATAGGAAAATTCTTGGTAGCTAGGCATAATCTAGTGGCATAGTTATCATCAGCAATGTGGTATTAGTACTATAGTAATGCTCTACCATCTTACCTTATGTTTCAGTTTTATGATAAACCTAGTTCTCCAAACTATAAACCCCACCCAAGCAGCTTATTTCTTTTGTCTCCTCATGTAAGAGGGGAAAGACAGACAGCTGACCACGGGGAAGAGATAGAACTGGATATCTCCCATACCGGACAACTTGGGTTCGTATACATTCCAGATTGGGTAAGATTGCTTCTTTTCTAGGCAGACCCCTAGAAAGAACAATATAGTTTGCTTTATAATAGAATAACTATTAATACTTACTACAAAATATCTTGGGTTTTTTAAAGATTTTAAATATCCTATACTATCATATATCTTATTATGTTTTTATTTACTTTTCAAATTAAAATTAAAAGATAATTAATTTTTCAATATTCCAGATATAGATAGGATGGTTCATAGAGTAAAGAAATTGTAAATACACGAGAAACATGTAGCTAAGCTAGATTTTTAAAAGTTTGCAAATTTGGCTATTTAAAATGCATGTTTTTTTATCTATTATTGTAATTCGTGTTCCTGATTATTTTAATTTTAAGTATAATAATACTATTATATGTCACATGTAAATGTCATATCAATCAAAAAGTACATTTTTAAGTCATGCTGTAGGATGGGTATCTTACCTTTTAGAAAACTCTCTCATCTTCCAGAAACCAGGACTGAAAATCCAATGCTTATATGACAGCTAACAGTAGTCCATAGCTCCATTGTCAGAGCATCTGATCCCTTTTGCCCTCTGTGAGTACTGCACACATGCAGTACAGAGACATGCATGCAAGCAAAACACCCAGTCACATAACATAAAAACAATAAAATCTTTAAAGTAAAATCATATCTGGGTCATCATGGTTAGTTTCTTTTCTGTGATCTAAGTGTATTTACAAGCCATTCATTTCCCCTAAAGTCTGCTGTCCTTTTCATATCTATTTCACCTATATCATTTGCTGCAATAAACCTTCCTAGCTATGAAGGTTTTATAATAATAAATAATGGTGGGGCCACTCACTTGCAGAAAATGTGATGCTAGACCAACAGATAGAACTGTGAGCAAGAGGATCTGAAATGTTAGTGCTTCTGCAGAGGCTGACTGTGTACAGCTTCAATGACAGTGGAGAGTTTCTAATGTTTCAGCTTCAGACCTAATTACTATTTATTATAGGTAATTTTTAGTCTACTAAATAGTTAGTCCTTGGCTCCCTCCCCTTTGTCAGACCTAACATGATGTTATTAGTGGACCTAAATTTTTGACAAATAGATTTTTTAAAAGACCTCTTAGAATATATTAACTTAACAAATGCTTGTTGTCTACTCATCAAAGGACTAAGAGTTATTGTCTGACAGAATATAAAGCCTGTAGCTGAGTTCCATCATCTTGATATAACCCATACAGCTCTCTGATATTAGTACAACTTTCTTTGTCGTCTTACTATAGACTCTCCATAGACTTTATGGGTACAATTCCCGGCAAACCTAGGAGACCCAATCTCATAGAAAGCTCCCAGAATTCCGTTTTTTTACAATGTGTCTGCATCCTCTTCCACAATGATCCTCAAGCCTTCCTTGTATTGTGAATGTCTATTGGAAGTGGGATCCACAGTTCTGCATTTTGGTTGGTTGCGGTTTTCTAGTTAGTCTCCATCTGTTACGCTAACAAAGTCTCATCAACGTTGCTACTTAAACATGGATAGGCATGGTAATGTGGACAAGGGAAAGCCCCAAAGCCTCAACTCTACACAAAGAACTACAGGCAACTTAGGGATGCTGACAGTAGAAGAAATGGTCTTCCCTGGGAAAAAGAACACAAACTGGTTATCCAACACAGAATGGTCAACCCTAAAGCATACATATGATACACCATTCAGGAATGCTGATCCGTGCCTTGCTCAGCCATCATCAGGGAAGCTTCCTCCTGCAGCAGATGGGAACAAATACTGTGACCCAAGCCAGATATTATACAGAGAATGAGAGGCTTTGTAACACTCAATACTAACTAGGATGTCCTCCCATCAAATCCCTCTTCTCAGGACTCGGGGAACTCTGCAGATGAGTAAGCAGAATGAGTGCAAGAGAGAGAGGGGATGGAGGGCACCAAGGGAACAAGTCTCTCTAAATCAACAGAATCGATACATATTAAGTTGAAGAGACTGAGAAAGTATGCACAGGGCCTGTATGGGTCTGAAGAAGACAGGATCCTAGAAAGGAAAAGTGGACAGATGCCTCCATGCCTAACTCAGAAGCTATCTCCAAATGGTAAGGACTTGCAAATAGAAACTGAGTTTTCCTCAAGGGAGTCTCACTGGAGAAACAAAATACTCCTAAGGGTAAGCTGCCTGCCCAGTAGCATCTTTGGATGTCTCTTGATGTCATACTAGGGTTTTCCCTTTTTCTTTATTTTGTTTTTCATTTTAGTTTTCTTTTACTTAGACACTTTTTGAACCTACAGATCCTTGGTTTATATATTATAGCTTCCAGTTTAGTGCTTTTATAAGATTTCTGAGTGTGGAAACAAGTGGGTCTCTGAATCCATAATTGTTTCTCGTGCCATTTCTTGGGCTCTTTTCTTCCTGTTTGTTATGTCCTATTCCAATGTATTAGGTTTAATTTTACCTTATAATAGTCCATTTTATTATTATTATCCCATAGAAGCCTATTTGCTTTATGAGTAGAGACAGAAAAGGGTTGGATCCAGATAGGAGGGAAGGTAGGGAGAGCTGGGAAGATAAGGAATGGAAATCATAATCAGGATATATTATATGAGAAGACATATATATTTAATTTAATGAACAAAAAGGAAAACACAACTACTAATATGATATCCAAAAGAAGGTCGTGTGTGTGTGTGTTTGTGTGTGTGTGTGTGTGTTTGTAATCCATATCTATTATCAACAATTAATAAAAAAAGAAGCCATAACTTTAAAAGAGAGCAAATAAGGTTAAATAAACATGTACAGAGAGAAGAAACAGAAGGGAGAATTTATGTAATTATCTCATAATATCAAAATATTAAAAAAATTAAAATTTCTAAGAAACTGTTTTCATATTGGATCAAGAAACATGGAATAACCTCAGGCCATATTCTCAGACCATGTTCACTTCCATTTTACTCTTACCCTAGCCTTACAAATTAAAGTAATAACAGTTAAAACTGAATTTTAGTACAATACCCATACATACATTCATACATACATACATAGAATACATAGTAAGTATACTAAATATTCAACTGTTACCATCTTCCTTAATTTTCATTATAATCACTAATGAGGGACTACTTTATAAACTTGATGTTTTGAATCAGAAAACTAAGACAGAGAGGATAAGTAATTCGTAATTCATATGAGGACCCTTGGCTGCAAAACAGCAGAGGCATGGGTATGGGGAACTCCCTGCTCCACTCTTCATGGATGCTCTCACCACTTTCCACTCTGATTCTAGCATATTCTTCATCAGAGCAAGTTGGGCATGCTGCTTACTGCACAACTCGAGGGAAACATTATCTACTTTGTAAGTGGTACTCTAAAATGTTGGTCGACACACAGCAGACATAGCTATTTATGTATCTGTATGCCTCTTCTGCTATTTCCCTCCACCATCCCTTACCTGATTAGCCCTTCATTTTTATAGAAGCTTCCCCAACAACTTCAGAGCATACTGCTTTCTTCTTCAAAGACATCTCTTGACAGAGGTGTAGTGAAATACATCCTGCTTGGGATTACCAAATCAATATCATTGAACTTGAGCTCCTGGTTAGCAAAAACTCTTTAAATGCTTCCCTCATAGTTTTCCAAAGGATGAACTCACTCCTAGATGTAAAATAGGTAGGTAACAAATCCAAGTTAGTTGTTTTCATGACATTCTTGGAAAAAAACTTATAATATAAAGTGAGTTTTAGGAAAATATTTGGAAATAATTTATGAGGGTGAATAGGCATGCCTCAGACTACAAATTCCATTGCAGTGTAGTAGGTAGCTGTTTGAAGATGAAAACGGACAGTGGCCAGGTATCCATGTTGATGAAAATTTAAACTAAACTTCCTTTGCTTGAGGTCCACAGAGAAGATGAATGAAATGATTTGTACTTGTATGAATATGCGATTTTGCAATTTTCTCATTCAACTGTGATGCAAATTACTGACAGTTTTAGAAGTGATTTAAAAGTATGATAATCAAAATTCTGAGAATAAATCAAATCCAGTGATATGAATAGCAATGAGCCTATAGACAGAGCATGTTGCTTTCCTGGGCTTGTTTTCATTTTACAGACTGCCCACTTGTATACATTTCTAAATGTGATTCCTATATACAGAAGGCCAAACCAAGGTCAGACAGGGATGATGTTCAAGATGAGCGATGACTTGGGAAAGAGCACACCAGTTCCATCTTTCAGCAGCCTGAAGCACATTTTCATGAAAAAGAGCAGGGGCAGAAGGAGGCAGCATTACTCATCTGATTTCTTCTGCTTTCTGTTGGCTCTGTAGTCTGTGTGGATCCACTTTTAGACAGTGAAGAATACATTGTCAGGGAGTAAAAATTCAATCTTCTGATGCATGTATCACAACACACATCCATTGTACAAACAAGCATAATTGCACATAAAAACTCATACCAATAAAACAACACAGTGTTTAAGACCTACCATTCAATGAGTTCTGTCTCTTATCCAGCTGTGGCATTATTTAAGAAAATGAGTGTAAAACTATGCTTTCATATCTACAGCACGAGTGCTATATTGTGGACATTATAGTACATGCTGAACATGAAGAGGAGGGAGCAGAAAGATGGAAAACTCATCAAAATCCACTTCCTGGTAGCAAACTAGTAACTTGACCCATATGTGTACAGGTGTGCCCTTTCAAAGAGCCAGTGGATGTCCAAAGGCTGCCATGCTTCTGCTAAGGGTTTCCTATTTCCCAGAATACCAACAGTCTTTGTGGAGAAAAAGAAATAGTCCTTGAATTAGCAGAAATGGTTTCTTGGAGATAATATAACTACAAGCAATTTTCAGATCAATTTGCATAATATTCTCCTTCATGCGGCTTCCTCTCATTGCTTCTCCACTTGACTGCCTGGTTACGTTAGCCTTACAATTAAAACTTTTCATTTGAGGCTCCCGTTTCCAGTGGTTGTAAATTCAGTCATGTCCCATGTAGGTGAATGATTAGCCATTCTCTGGCCATAGGGAAACTTCTTACTCGGAAGCTCTACCTTAACACTGGCATAAGAGCATGTGTCACAGAACCAACTCCTTAATCTTGCTTAGCAAGTTAATCAAAAGCTCCGGGATCCAAACTTCAGGAATTCTTTCTTTCTTTCTTTCTTTCTTTTTTATTTTTTATTTTTTTGGTTTTTTGGATTTGGATTTTTCAAGGCAGATTTTCTCTGTATAGCCCTGGCTGTCCTGGAGATTACTCTGTAGACCAGGCTGGCCTCGAACTCAGAAATCCGCCTGCCTCTGCCTCCCAGAGTGCTAGGATTACAGGCGTGTGCCACGTTCTGTTTATAGGATGCTAGGATCTAAAGTCAGGAGCTTGTATGTGCTAGGTAAGTACCCTACCAAGTAAACTATAATTTTAACTATTTATAACACTATGCATAATAAACAAATACTATATATAAACTCCACATTAAATTGTACATTCTCTCTCCCCAAACTTTCTCATATTTTATTTCCTGGGAATGCAAGGTATGGAATAAAGGGATTTGGGCAAATGCTTTATCCCTGACTTGTACCCTGCCCTCAAGTTCTTATTTAGGGGAGTATACATAACTAAATCAGAGGGGTAAAACAACTGAGACTCATACCTGTGTTATATCCCAAATCTGCTTAATTCTTACCATAACTTCTCTAGAGAAGGAACTGTCATAAAACTTTCAATCTCACCAGGATTCCTCATATTTAAGTCAAAGCAAGACTTTTAGCATGAAAGGATGCTGAATTTTGTCAAATGCTTTTCAGCATCTAATGAAATAACCATGTGGTTTTTTTCTTTGAGTATGTGTATTTAGTGAATTGCATTGATGGATTTCCTTATATTGAACCATCCCTGCATCCCTGGGATGAAGCCTACTTGATCATGGTGGATGATCGTTTTGATGTGTTCTTGGATTCAATTGGCAAGAATTTTATTGAGTATTTTTGCATCCATCTTCATAAAGGAAATTGGCATGAAGTTCTCTTTCTTTGTTGGATCTTTGTATGGTTTTGGTATCAGCATAATTGTGGCTTCGTAGAATGAGTTTCTTAGTGTTCCTTCTGTTTCTATTTTGTGGAATAGTTTGAAGAGTATTGGTGTTAGGTCTTCTTTGAAGGTCTGATAGAATTCTGCACTAAAACCATCTGGTCCCGTGCTTTTTTTGGTTGGAGGACATTCCATGACCCCTTTTATTTCTTTAGGGGTTATGGGACTGTTTAGATGATCTATTTGATCCTGATTTAATTTTTATATTTGGTATTTGTCTAGGAAATTGTCCATTTCCTGCAGATTCTCCAGTTGTGTTGAGTACAGGCTTTTGTAGTAGGATCTGATCATTTTTTTTTTAATTACCTCAGTTTCTGTTGTGAATCCCCCTTTTCATTTCTAATTTTGTTAATCTGGATACTGTCTCTGTGCCCTTTGGTTAGTCTGGCTAAGGGTTTATCTGTCTTATTGATTTTCTCAAAGAACCAGCTCCTGGTTTTGTTGATTCTTTGTATGGTTCTCTTTGTTTCTACTTGATTGATTTCAGCTCTGAGTTTGATGATTTCCTGTATTCTACTCCTCCTGGGTGAATTAGCTTCTTTCTGTTCCAGGGCTTCCAGGTGTGCCTTTTAGCTGCTAGTGTATGCTTTCTCCTGTTTCTTTATGGAGGCACTCAGGGCTATGAGTTTTCCTCTTAGCACTGCTTTCATTGTGTCCCATAGATGTGTGTATGTTGTGCCTTCATTTTCATTGCATTCTAAAAAATCTTTGATTTCTTTCTTTATTTCTTCCTTGACCAAGGTATCATTGAGTAGAGTATTGTTCAGATTCCATGTGTATGTAGGCTTTCTGTTGTTTTTGTTATTGTTAAATACCACTTTTACTCCATAGTGATCTGATTGGAGGCATGGGATTATTTTGATCTTCTTATATTTGTTGAGGTCTGGCTTGTAACAAACTATATGATCGATTTTGGAGAAGGTACCATGAGGTGCTGAGAAAAAGGTATATTCCTTTGCTTTGGGATGAAATGTTCTATATATAGCTGTCAAATCCAATTGGTCTAAAGTGTCAATTAGTTACACTGTGTTCTGTTTAGTTTCTGTTTTCCTGATCGGTCCATTCAGGAGAGTGGAGTATTGAAGTCACCCACAATTATTGTGTTAGGTGCAACATGTGCTTTGAGCTTTAGTAAAGTTTCTTTTATGAATGAGGGTGCCCTTGAATTTGGAGCATAGATGTTTAGAATTGAGTTTTCTTCTTGGTGGACTTTTCCTTTGACCAACAAGAAGTGTCCTTCTGTGTCTCTTTTGATGACTTTAGGTTGAAAGTCAATTTTATCTGATATTAGAATGACCACTCCAGCTTGTTTCCTGAGACCATTTGCTTGTAAAATTGTCTTCCAGCTTTTACTCTAAGGTAGTATTTGTCTTTGATACTGAGGTGTGTTTCCCGTATGCAGCAAAATGTACGGTCCTGTTTACATATCCAGTCTGTTAGTCTATGTCTTTTTATTGGGGAATAGAGTCCATTGATGTTAATAAATATTAAGGAATTGTGATTATTACTTCCTGTCATTTTTAAAGTTATTTTTTATATTTGATTGGTTATCTTCTTTTGGGTTTGATGAAAGAAGTTTACTATCTTCCTTTTTCCAGGGTATAGTTTCCCTCCTTATATTGGTGTTTTCCCCCTACTATCCTTTGTAGGGCTGGGTTTATAGAAGGATATTGTGTAAATTTGGTTTTGTCATGGAATATCTTGGTTTCTCCCTCTATGGTGATCGAGAGTTTTATTGGGTATAGTAGTTTTGGCTGACATTTGTATTCTCTTAGAGTCTGCATGAGATCTGCCCAGGATCTTCTAGCTTTCATGGTCTCTGGTGAGAAGTCTGGTGTAATTCTGATAGGTCTTCCTTTATGTGTTATTTGCCCTTTTTCTCTTACTACCTTTAATATTCTTTCTTTGTTTAGTACATTTGTGGGGGGGTTGATTATTATGTGACGGGAAGTATTTCTGTTCTGGTCCAGTCTATTTGGAGTTCTGTGGGCTTCTTGTATATTTATGGGCATCTCTCTCTTTAGGATAGGGAAGTTTTCTTCCATAATTTTGTTGAAGATATTTGCTGGCCCTTTAATTTCTAAATCTTCACTCTCATCAATGCCTATAATCCTTAGGTTTGGCTTTGTCATTGTGTCCTGGTTTCCTGGATGTTTGGGGTTACAACCTTTTTGCATTTTGCATTTTCTTTGACCATTGAGTCAATGGTTTCTATGGTATCTTCGGCATCTGAGATTGTCTCTTCTATCTCTTGTATTCTGTTGTTGATATTTGCATCTATGGCCCCTGATTTCTTCCCAAGGTTTTCTATCTCCAAAGTTGTCTCCCTTTGCAATTTTTTAGTTGTTTCTACTTCTGTTTTTAGATCCTGGATGATTTTGCTCAGTTCCTCCACTTGCTTATTTGTATTTTCCTGTATTTCTTTAAGAGATTTTTGTGGGATTGTTTCAAGTTTCTCTCCATTTAGTTTGATGCTGGCTACCGGTTTTCTGTATATTCCTTTTACTATGTTTAGGTATGGGCCTTGAATTCCTGTTCTTTCCAAGACTTTAAGCATGAAAGGATGCTAAATTTTGTCAAATGCATTTTCAGCATCCAATAAAATGATCATGTGGTTTTTTTCTTTGAGTTTGTTTATGTAGTGGATTGCATTGATGGATTTCCATATATTGAACCAACCCTGCATTCCTGGGAAAAAGCCCACTTGATCATGGTGGATGATCATTTTGATGTGTTCTTGGGTTCAGTTGGCAAGAATTTTACTGAGTATTTTTGCATCAATGTTCATAAGGGAAATTGGCCTGATGTTCTCTTTCTTTGTTGGATCTTTGTGTGGTTTTGCTATCAGCGTAATTGTGGCTTCGTAGAAGGAATAGGGTAGTGTTCCTTCTGTTTCTGTTTTGTGGAATAGTTTGAAGAGTATTGGTGTTAAGTCTTCTTTGAAGGTCTGATAGAATTCTGCACTGAAACCATCTGGTCCTGTGCTTTTTTTGGTTGGAAGCAATTCCACTAAAATCAGGGACTAGACAGGACTGCCCCCTTTCTCCTTATCTTTTCAATATTGTACTTGAGGTACTAGCTCGGGCAATTCGACAACATAAGAAGGTCAAAGGGATACAAATTGGAAAGGAAGAAGTCAAGCTGTCATTATTTGCAGATGACATGATAGTCTACCTAAGTGACCCAAGAAACTCCACTAGAGAACTCCTACAGCTGATAAACAACTTCAGCAAAGTGGCAGGTTATAAAATCAACTCAAGCAAATCAGTGGCCTTCCTATACTCAAAGGATAAGGAGGCTGAGAAAGAAATTAGGGAAATGACCCCCTTCACAATAGCCACAAACAGTATAAAGTATCTTGGGGTAACTCTTACCAAACATGTGAAAGATCTGTATGACAAGAACGTCAAGACTCTGAAGAAGGAAATGGAAGAAGACCTCAAAAAATGGGAAAACCTCCCATGCTCATGGATCAGTAGAATCAATATAGTTAAAATGACCATTTTGCCAAAAGTAATATACAGATTCAATGCAATACCCATCAAAATCCCAGATCAATTCTTCACAGAGTTAGAAAGACCAATTATCAAATTCATCTGGAATAACAAAAAGCCCAGGATAGCTAAAACCATTCTCAGTAACAAAAGAAATTCTGGGGTAATCAGTATCCCTGACCTCAAGCAATACTATAGAGCAATAGTGTTAAAAACTGCATGGTATTGGTACAGTGACAGGCAGGCAGATCAATGGAACAGGATTGAAGATCCAGAAATGAAGCCACACACCTATGGCCACTTGATCCTCGACAAAGGGGCTGAAAACATCCAATGGAAAATGATAGCCTTTTCAACAAATGGTGCTGGTTCAACTGGAGGTCAGCATGCAGAAGAATGCGAATTCATCCATCCTTGTCTACTTGTACTAAGCTCAAATCAAAATGGATCAAGGACCTCCACATAAAGCCAGACACTCTGAAGCTAATAGAAAAGAAACTGGGGAAGACCCTTGAGGACATCGGTACAGGGAGAAAGTCTCTGAACAGAACACCAATAGCGTATGCTCTAAGATCAAAAATTGACAAATGGGACCTCATAAAATTACAAAGTTTCTGTATGGCAAAGGATACCATCAAAAGGACAAATTGGCAACCAACAAATTGGGAAAAGATCTTCACCAATCCTACATCAGATAGAGGGCTAATATCCAATATATATAAAGAACTCAAGAACTTAGACTCCAGAAAACCAAACAACCCTATTAAAAAATGGGGTACAGAGTTAAACAAAGAATTCTCACCTGAAGAACTTCGGATGGTAGTGAAGCATCTTAAAAAATGCTCAACTTCATTAGTCATTAGGGGAATGCAAATCAAAACAACCCTGAGATTTCACCTTACACCAGTCAGACTGGCTAAGATTAAAAATTCAGGAGACAGTAGGTGTTGACGAGGATGTGGAGAAAGAGGAACACTCCTCCACTGCTGGTGGGGTTGCAAATTGGTACAACCACTCTGGAAATCAGTCTGGCGGTTCCTCAGAAAACTGGGCACCTCACTTCCAGAAGATCCTGCTATACCACTCCTGGGCATATACCTAGAGGATTCCCCACCATGTAATAAGGATACATGCTCTACTATGTTCATAGCAGCCCTATTTATAATTGCCAGATGCTGGAAAGAACCCAGGTATCCCTCAACAGAAGAGTGGATGCAAAAAATGTGGTATATATACACAATGGAGTACTATTCAGCCATTAGAAACAATGAATTCATGAAATTCTTAGGCAAATGGATGGAGCTAGAGAACATCATACTAAGTGAGATAACCCAGACTCAAAAGGTGAATCATGGTATGCACTCACTAATAAGTGGATATTAACCTAGAAAATTGGAATACCCAAAACATAATCCACACATCAAATGAGGTACAAGAAGAAAGGAGGAGTGGCCCCTTGTTCTGGAAAGACTCAGTGAAGCAGTATTTGGCAAAACCAGAACGGGGAAGTGGGAAGTGGTGGGTGAGAGGACATGGGGAGAGAAGGGTTCTTATGGGACTTTTTGGGAGTGGGGGACTAGAAAAGGAGAAATCATTTGAAATGTAAATAAAAAATATATCAAATTAAAAAAAAGAGAGATTTTTGTGAAACTAATAGAAAAGAAACTGGGGAAGACCCTTGAGGACATGGGCACAGGGGAAAATTTCTGGAACAGAACACCAATAGCTTATGCTCTAAGATCAAGAATTGACAAATGGGACCTCATAAAATTACAAAGTTTCTGTAAGATCTTTACCAACCCTACATCCGACAGAGGGCTAATATCCAATATATACAAAGAACTCAAGAAGTTAGACCCCCAGGGTGTCCCGACCCGCAGGACAATCAACAGGGTTCCTTTAAGCCACCTAGAGGAAAGGCGATGGGGCGACAAGACAAAAGAGAGAGGCAGGACAGCCTGTCTAGTTCTGATCAAGCTGTCAAACTTTATTTTCCAGACAAGTCAATATAAAGGGAAGCATACAAGGTTTGGGAGGGGTAAAGGGGGGAACAATCTCAGGGGGTTGGCATCATTTCTAAGAAACAGTTTCTCATAATTTCTGGTAAAGCTAGTTATTGCTATTGGAATGTTGGCATGATAAAAGGGGGGTCATGAAGCGGTGAAGTGGAAAGGGGTTGCTATAGTAATGTACCTACAGATGGACTTCAAAGGGAGGGGTTTTGAGATTTATGTAGGAACAGTTCTTGGCATCTACAGATGAATTTCAAAGGGAGGGGGTTTTGAGATTTATGTAGGAACAGTTCCTGGCATGGAGATCTAAGTGAGAATGACTCCTGGTATCGAAGTCTCCTGGCATTGAGAGCCAGGTGGGGATGGCTCCTGGTATGGAGAGTTCTTGGCACTGAATTCTGAAGATGGCTCCCGACAATTCCCCCTTCTTTGTATAGAGAGCAGAGGTCAGACAGCCATTGATGGCAAGCAGATAAGGCATCAAAATAATGGGACAGCGCCTGTCTTAGGAATCGACCCGGTCATCCAACATCCCGTTCCCGTTTGGTCATCCCTGCCAGCCTCCAGAGATACCTGTCTTAGGTGGGAGTGGCCCTGGGAAGTTGCCCGTCATTGGCTAACTGCCCAGCAAGTTAATTGTTATTGATGCCTTGAGCTTGTGGGGCTCCTTCTGGAGTCCCGGCTGGAATGGCTGTGACAAGGATGCTCTTTCTGTTAAGGCACTAGAGTGTGCTGTTTGGGCTGTTTTGCCCTGGGGGTTTAGGTAGCCATCTCTCAGTCCTCCATAGCCAAACGATGGTAATGTACCTGAATAGGTTTGGCTGCCAGGTCATCTATCCGCTTCTTAATTAGGGCTGTGAGACGTTTAAAAGCCCATGGTCCAAAAGAAAATAACAATAACAAACCTACAAAGGGTCCTAGGACACTGGGTAAAAGTGTAGTGAGCCATGGAGAGGTGGAAAACCAATTTTCATACCAGCTTTCTTTCTGTTCTCTTTCTCTCTTACGTTTTTCTAGGCCTTGTCTGACTATTTTCATGCTGTCTTTTACAACTCCTGTCTTACTAACATAAAAACAACACTCTTCTTTTAAAGCTGCACAAAGTCCACCCTGTTGGAGGAACAGGAGATCAAGTCCTCTCCTATTTTGGAGGACAATCTCAGCTAGGGAGTCAACGGAGTCGGAGAGATCAATTATCCCCTGCTGAAGGCGTTGGACGTCTTGATCGATGGTAGCACTTAGCTCCGTGTACCTAGAGTTGGAAAGAACAAGGGAAGAAATACCGGTCCCTGCTCCTACAGCTCCAAGGCCAAGTAGGACAGAGAGAGTAACAGCAGAGATAGGTTCTCTGCGAGGGCGGCTCAAAGAAGTGGAGCCTCCAGTAGATGTGGATTGATCCCACAAGTGAAAAAATTCTTCAGAGCGATAATAAACTAAACGAGGGAACATCTTAATAAGAATGCAAAACTCAGGTTTCTCCCCCTTCTTTCGATTTTGAAAAACTGAGGCAGAGAGGCAAGGTGTAAGGCCATCAAGGCACACCCACCAAGTTCCCTCTGGGGGGAGAATAAAATAATTGCCAGGAGGGGGAAAATAGGTTTCATTGCACAAGTGAGCATAAAGTGAGGGGACATTTGTTCCACTAGAGATCACACAAAGTCCCAGGCCAGATATCTGGGTTAACGAAAGACCTGGCCAAGCCCCCTTTTGCCAACGGCAGCGCCGTGGATCATCCGCATGGGGGGGGTCACCAAGAACAGCAATTCCTTCATAAAAGGGTGGTTGCGAATGGTAGCACAACCAGCAATCTTCAACAAGTTCAGGGGAAGTTTCATTTAAGGTGAGAAAAGTCTGATTAACTAAAGAAAGTACAAGATTTTTAGTGGGAGCTGGCTGTACAGGCAGTGTAGTAGCTGATGGCTTAGCTGGTGGCCGGAGGGGAAATACAGAAGGTAGGGAAGTGTCTTTAATAGAAGGAGCACGGGTGCTGTCCTGATCAATTCCTTTAGGAGGAACAGGATGAGGTACCAACACAGAATTAGGTCCCATTGGTACTGGCTGAGCATGATATAAAGGCTCTTTAAGGAGCTTAATGGAGAAAATAATACCTGCATCAAACCCAAGTACATAGAGGCGAAGACCCCATTCATAGCCTATCTGCCAATGCAAATTGGGAGACTTTGCATGGGTGGTGAATGTAATTCGTAAAGGTGTGCACCATCCCTTTGTAGAAGGATTAGAGGCCAGGCAGGACTCATCATATTTTTGAAAACTAGCTGAGGGAGTAATGTTATGTTTCACTTGGATGTAGTCCCATGAGGTAGTGGGATTCCAAGATGCATCTCCAGCAGTTACACAAGCCCAGGATGCACAGAAAAAGTCTGCTTTGTCTCCACATTTTTTGTCTACAGAACTGCCACGATGGTACCCAGGGCAGACATAAAACTCGGTTCTCCTTAGTAAGGCACGTCGAACTGAGTTACCACAACCAGGCTTAGGGTTGCGTGTAGGGAATTCTGGGGCCATGGAAAGATCTAAAGGATGCTCAATTCCCCAAGGTGCTCCCATACTAAGTGCAATCTTGCAAAGATCAGGGGTCAGGGCATCTGGCCACCAAATTTGATTAGATAGTTTGGAGACAGACCAGACAGGGTCCTTTTTATCTGAGAGGACCATCCATGTAAAATTCCAAACCAAGTGCCTGGAGGACACTCCTGAAGAGGGCTTATGGGGCCGTTGAATTGTTGTCGCCAGTGCATCCTGCCATAGTAGGGTCCTCAGGAGCATCTTGATCAGGTGAGGTAGCAGCATCTGTAAGAGAAGGAGAATGAGTCTCAGAGGGAGACGAATGTTCCACTCTGGACAGAGGGTTAACTTGTTTTATAAGGCGTTCTGGGAGCCATCTGGGTTCAGAGTTCTTTTGGTCATAAATGCATGCTGAGCCACGACCCCAGATAAGCACAGGATCGGGTCCCTCCCATTGACTGGTAAGGGGGTTTTTCCAAATCACTGTGGCATGAGAATGTTTGGAACCAGAATGCCAGTGACGGTCAGCAGCTGAACGTCCATCATTATCCAGTCTCAAGAAATTAAGCACAAACAGGGCATGAGCAAGTTTATTTCGAGGTGAAGGAGTCATGAAAGTTTCCGTGGGGGTGGAAAGTCGTTGAAGCATATTTTTTAAGGTCTGATGTGCTCTTTCGACAATTCCCTGACCTTGAGGGTTGTAAGGAATACCAGTGATGTGTTTAATACCAAAGAGTGAGCAAAACTTTTGAAACTTAGTACCTGTGTATCCTGGCCCATTGTCAGTCTTAATGGTTTGAGGTTTTCCCATAACTATCATACATTGAATAACATGAGAAATAACATCCCGAGAGGCTTCACCCGAAAGGGGAGAAGCAAAGAGAAACCCACTAAATGTATCAATTGTAACATGAACATATTTGGACCTTCCAAAGGAGGGGAAGTGAGTCACATCCATTTGCCAACGTTCATTTGGAAGCAGGCCTCTAGGATTAACTCCTAGATGAGGAGTGGGGAGTAGAGAAACACAAGCTGGGCAGCCTTTGACTATAGATCGAGCCTGTTCCCTAGAAATTTTAAACATCTGTCTCAACGTAGAGGCATTGAGGTGATGGAGGTCATGTGCTTGTCGAGCTTTTATTAAAGGAGTGGACAGAACGGCGGAAACAAGGCGAGTGGCCTCATCTGCCTTGGCATTACCTTCAGAGAGGGGGCCATTTAGGCCTGTATGTGCTCTTAGATGACCCACAAAGAAGGGAGTGGTTCTTGTAAGGATAAGTTGTTGAATTTTAGTAAACAGATGAGAAGCAGTAGAGGTAGTTCGTATGTATGGGACCGTCTCTAGAAGTGGAATAGAGTTAGCTACATAGGCACTGTCTGTGTACAGGTTAAAAGGGGAAGAACATAATCTTTCAAAAACCTGTTGTACAGCAAATAACTCAACTAATTGTGCTGACGAATATGGAGAATGGGACACAAAAGCCTCGTCACCTAGAACATAAGCAGCACGTCCATTTGAGGAACCATCTGTGAAAACAGTAACTCCCTCTTTAAGTGGCTGCTTGGAGGTGACTTTGGGGAACACAAATGGGTGAATTCTAGCAAACTGTATAAGAGGATCATTGGGGAAATGATTGTCAATAGTGCCAGCAAAGGCAGCACACGCAATGGCCCAATCATTGTCTGTTTGAAAAAGCCAGTCAACCTGCTCTGAGGTATAAGGAACTATAAGAATGTCAGGGTCCTTGCCAAAATATTGTCTGGCCAGTTTTCTACCCTTTAGGATTAAATTAGCAGATAAGGAATAATAAGTGGCTAAAATCTTGCTAGGCTTAGAATGGAGGGGAACCCACATCAGGGGGCACCCTGAAGAAGTTCCTGAACCCCTTTGCCAAAAGACACCCAAAGGAGAGTGAGAAGTAGCACACACAATAAAATGTAAGGGAAGGTTAGGGTTAAACTGAAAAGTGGTCTGTGAAGATATAGCCTGTTCAATTTGTGCAAGAGCCTTTGAAGCCTGAGGGTTAAGTACGCGAGGCGAAAGTGGATGGGTATCGCCTTTCAATAGATCATAAAGGGGAAGCAAAACATCTGGCGAGATTTTAAGATAAGGTCGAAGGAACTGCAAGTTACCCAAAAGTTGTTGAAAGTCGTGTAAAGTTTTTAGGGAAGCTAAATGGAGCTCTATCCTTGGAGTAAAGACACGGTCTTGTGAAAGCTGGAAGCCCAAATAAGAGTAAGGGGCTTGAAGTTGAATCTTATCAGGGGCAATTTTCAAGCCTCGACCAGACAAAGCTGCCTGGAGTTGCTGGAAGCATTGTAAGGCTTGAGCTTCAGTGGGAGCTCCAAGAAAAATATCATCCATGTAGTGAAGAAGGTAAATCTGTGGCCATGCTTTACGGATGGGGTAAATAGCTTGAGCCACAAACCTCTGTGCTAGGGTAGGACTATTAGCCATGCCCTGGGGAAGCACTCGCCATTGGAACCTATCCATGGGTCCCTGAAAATTAATTTGTGGGAGGCTGAAAGCAAAATGAGGGCAGTCATCAGGATGTAAGGGAATAGTGAAGAAACAATCTTTCAAATCAATAACAATTTTGAAAAGGTCCTTGGGGATAGCTGCAGGGGTAGGCAAACCAGGCTGAAGAGCTCCCATAGGAATCATTACTTTATTAACAGCCCTAAGATCTTGTAGAAGTCTCCATCTACCAGATTTTTTCTTAATTACAAAGATAGGTGTATTCCAAGGGGAAGAGGATGGTTCTATATGACCTGCGACGAGTTGCTCCTGCACTAGCTCTCGAGCCGCTTTTAATTTTTCTTGAGTTAGAGGCCACTGATCAACCCACACAGGGGGGGAATCCCTCCAGCAGATCTTATCTGCATGAGTGGGGGGTGCAGACATGACAGTGGCCATTAGGGAAAATCCGAATCTGGGAAGCCTAGTCCTTGTCTATCCGGTTTCTGCCGGACTTGTATTGGGTATCGAATGCCTTGAGCTTCCCCACCCAGTCCGCGTCCTGGAAGGAACCCTTGTGCCAGCATTTGCTTTGTAACAATCTCATTAGGACTGCACATAATAATGTTCATTTGAGAAAGAATATCTCGGCCCCAAATATTGACAGGGAGATCCCTGATGACAAAAGGAGTTACAGTCCCCGAATTGCCTTCCTGATCTATCCAAGTAAGTACCTTAGCACTGACCTGTGGGTTATTGGAGTGGCCTATGCCTCGCAGATGGGTTACAGAGGCTGTCAACGGCCAGCTACTAGGCCAATGTTTCGAGGAAATGACAGTAGCATCTGCTCCTGAGTCGAGGAGACCTGTGAAAACCTTGCCATCCAATTTTAAAGTAAGCATGGGGCGGGAAGGGGAGATCTTGTGTATCCAGAAGACATCTGCTATTCCTGTTTCTCCCTGGTCCCTATGTTCCTTATTAACAGGGTTGTGGTGGGCAACTTTTGGAAGGAGGAGTAACTGAGCTATAGGCTGTCCTGGAGAGATAGACATAAGTCCTTCCAGAACTCTGGCTAGGACTACAATTTCTCCCTCATATGGTGAGTCTACAGGGGTTGGAATAACTTGAAATCCTCCTTTAGACAAAGAGGCTCTTCCTATGACTAAGCCAAATGTCCCAGGTGGTAGGGGACCATAAACTCCGGTTGGAAATACCTGCACACCATCCTCAGGCTTTAATACTGAGCTGGTGGTGGCGCACAAATCCAGGCCTGCGCTGCCTGGGGTGGCTCTTCGCAATTGAGAGATTGATCTGCGCTGTTGACTGGAGGGAACACTGACTGTTGTTGCTGTTGTTGTGGGACAAACCCAATCGCCCCGGGGTTGGTCCGCAGGTAGGGGGCCGGTGGCTGCCCCCGTAGGGCGTTTCCCGAATGCCGGGAAGAGAGAGGACGACCAAGAACATCTCTCTTGGAATTACAGTCTTTTAGCCAATGATAGCCTCTACAACAGCGAGGACAAATGGTAGTTGGAAGTTTTTGCCTTAGGACAGGTGGGCCTGTAGATTGAGGAGCTGAAGCTTGGGGCAAAGAATTCTTGTCAGCCCTGGGATGAGGACAATCACGTTGGAAGTGTCCGGGCTGTTTGCAATTAAAGCAAGTCTTTTGCGACTGAATACCTGCTTTCTGAAGTGCAACTCCTATCGCTAATCCCATAGCATGACTGGTCCCCAAACCTGTGCATAAGCGAACATATTCTGCCAAGGATTTTGTACGGTGATGTTTAAGCACATCCTGGCAGGATGGATTTGCATTTTCAAAGGCAAGCTGTTTGAGAAATGGACTATCGGGGTCTTGGGGCCCAAAGATACGCTCCGCAGTTTCAGTGAGGCGACTAATGAATGAATTATAGGATTCATCTGGACCTTGAAGGACTTTAGTCAGAGTGGCAGATGACCCTGTCTTGGGTGGAAGTTTTTTCCAGGCAGTGAGATATATTTGTCTAACTTGAGCTAGGAGTCCTGGAGGGTACTTCATTTGGGCTTCCAATGAATTAAAAGGGGAATCACCTAGGAGTTTCTTAGCAGTCCAAGATTTACACTCTGCCCGTAAGCGGTTTTTACTTTCGATTTCCTTAGCTATTTCGGCCGCTTCTGACTTCCAAAGAACAAATTCTCCCCCAGAGAGTGCAGCTCGGGCAAGCTGGGTAAATTCCCTGGGTACAAGCCAGCCTTCAGTAGAAGACTCTAACAAAGCCAGTGTGAAAGGAGCTGTCGGCCCGTAGGCTGTAACTGCCGACTTTAGCTTTTCTAGAATTTTAAAGTCAAGAGGCTTGTAAAGGTAATTTGAATTTGATACATTACTGCCCTTGCCCTCATCGGGAGTCGGAGTTCCCAAGGAATGTGGTTGCGGGGTACCTGGAGACCTATCTCCTATTTCTCTCTCCTCCTCTCCCTCCGAGTCATCCGGATTCTCCTCCTCAACCTCAGCTGGGGCCTCTCTGGGAATTGTGGCTCCACTGCGCAAGGAGAGTGGGAAAACCAGGACTGGATCCTTTTGCGAGGATCTTTGCTCTGACTTTCTCGGGGTCTCCGTGTTTGAGACAAATCCCGTAGTTAAAGTTACCATCTGCCCTTCTAAATCACGTAGCGCCTTTAAGAGTGCTACTTGCTCCTTGCGGCTCTCTACCATTTGGCGGAGAGAAGAAATCTCCTCCGTTACTCTCCTGCGAGCAGCCGAAGCTGCGGGAGTAGTAAATATCTCATCTAAGGGCATGCACGATGGGGGGGCGAAAGGTGGAACTACCTCTGGTGCAGAGGGTGCAGATGCAAAGGCAATGGTAGTGGTATGAGCAACAACCTTAGGTGGGTTTGGGTTAGATATCATTGCTTCCTCCTCTGAATTAGCTCCCTCCCCTAGGGGGACAACCTCAGGACCTTGACCCGATTTTAGAGCTTGTAACGGTGGGTAACTTATTTTATTACATAGTTCTTTAGAAGAATCAGGAGGGGAAAGAGCAGACACAGACACAGACCTGTTTAAATTCCCTTCCTCCATATCAATCACAGCAGAGGCAGAAGGGTCGAGAGAGTGCACAGACGGTGCCCTGGAAGAATGCTTTCTCAGAGTGCGTTCTCCTTCAGAAACTAGATCTTGGAAGCGAGAGGAGTTCTGAATAATGTCATTTATCAGAGACCAATAGTTAAAAGCAGTAACCGGGATTTTTTCCGGGCCAAATGATGTATAGTAATCTCTAAAACAGTCACCTACTCTAGCCCAAGTTTTTTTATCTATGGTTCCTTCCTCCGGGAACCAGGGACAAATTTGTCCGACAAAGTCTAAGAAATGCTTAAGGTCTTTTTTCTTTACCCTAGCCCCTCGTGTCTTGAGAGATTCCTTTAGCCCTGAAATGAACAGGGATTGCTGACTAAAAGCTTGCCCCATGGGGTCTCACCTTCCAAGAGACGAAGTTGTCGTGGAGACTTTTCCCTTGGCCGAGCGCGCCGGCGGGTCAACCGTGCTTCGACCAAATCCAGTTCTCCCAAGGAGCTGCTCCTCTCCAGGAGCCGAATGCGGAGGGCCCTCCTCCTTGATCCACGACCTCCTTTCTCTAGATAGCTCCACAGGTGCCCCACGTTGGGCGCCAAAGTGTCCCGACCCGCAGGACAATCAACAGGGTTCCTTTAAGCCACCTAGAGGAAAGGCGATGGGGCGACAAGACAAAAGAGAGAGGCAGGACAGCCTGTCTAGTTCTGATCAAGCTGTCAAACTTTATTTTCCAGACAAGTCAATATAAAGGGAAGCATACAAGGTTTGGGAGGGGTAAAGGGGGGAACAATCTCAGGGGGTTGGCATCATTTCTAAGAAACAGTTTCTCATAATTTCTGGTAAAGCTAGTTATTGCTATTGGAATGTTGGCATGATAAAAGGGGGGTCATGAAGCGGTGAAGTGGAAAGGGGTTGCTATAGTAATGTACCTACAGATGGACTTCAAAGGGAGGGGTTTTGAGATTTATGTAGGAACAGTTCTTGGCATCTACAGATGAATTTCAAAGGGAGGGGGTTTTGAGATTTATGTAGGAACAGTTCCTGGCATGGAGATCTAAGTGAGAATGACTCCTGGTATCGAAGTCTCCTGGCATTGAGAGCCAGGTGGGGATGGCTCCTGGTATGGAGAGTTCTTGGCACTGAATTCTGAAGATGGCTCCCGACACCAGGGAACCAAATAACCCTATTAAAATGGGGTACAGAGCTAAACAAAGAATTTTCACCTGAAGAACTTTGGATGGCTGAGAAGCACCTTAAGAAATGTTCAACATCATTAGTCATTAGGGAAATGCAAATCAAAACATCCCTGAGATTTCACCTTGCACCAGTCACAATGGCTAAGGTTAAAAACTCAGGAGACAACAGGTGTTGGTGAGGATGTAGAGAAAGAGGAACACTCCTCCACTGCTGGTGGAATTGCAAGATGGTACAACCACTCTGGAAATCAGTCTGGCGGTTCCTCAGAAAACTGGGCATGGCACTTCTGGAGGATCATGCAATACCACTCCTGGGCATATACCCAGAGGATTCCCTGGCATGTAA
The DNA here is from genome assembly GCF_947179515.1 of Apodemus sylvaticus. Taxonomy (NCBI): domain Eukaryota; kingdom Metazoa; phylum Chordata; class Mammalia; order Rodentia; family Muridae; genus Apodemus; species Apodemus sylvaticus. The sequence continues at coordinate 27,768,681 of NC_067489.1, forward strand.
TAAGGACACATGCTCCACTATGTTCATAGTAGCCTTACTTATAATAGCCAGAAGCTGGAAAGAGCCCACATGTCCCTCAATGGAGGAATGGATACAGAAAATGTGGTATATTTACACAATGGAATACTACTCAGAAATTAAAAACAATGAATTCATGAAATTTGTAGGCAAATGGTTGTAACTGGAAAATATCATCCTAAGTGAGGTAACCCAATCACAGAAGAATACACATGGAATGCAATCACTGATAAGTGGATATTAATTACCCCAGAAGCTCTGAATACTCAAGACACAATTAGCATATCAAGTGATTCCTAAGAAGAAGTAAGGAGAGGGCCCTGGTCCTGGAAAGGCTTGATCTAGCATTGTAGGGGAGCACCAGAGAAATGGAAGGGGGGTGATTAGGGAATGGGTGGAGAGAAGAGGGCTTATGGGACCTATTGGGAGGGGGGAATCTGGTAAGGGGAAAGCATTTGAAATGTAAACAAAGAATATAGGGAATAAAAAAAAAGGCAGAGCAACACAATTTGTCTGTATATCTTTAACTACCTGCTTCTCTTTATCCAACCAACATGACAACTCACAGGCTGATATTAGACAAGTCTTCTTGTTGATTGACCACTTCTCTTGAATTTGCCCAACCATAGTTCATTACCCCTGTGACTCAATTTCAAAGGCATTTGGTTCCTTCACTAAATAGGCTACCTTCCCTACAATAGCTTCCATCTTTATGTTCCTAACTGAACTCTATCAACTGGGATATTAATTTCCTCCAAATTCTTCATCATTGAATTATGGTTTTGTCTTGACTTTCTCTTAGTTTTATATGCTATTAGGAATGCTATTTTCTGGGGGATAGGGAAGGCAGGGTCTTAATGATCCTCAGGAGTTATGCCATAAGATGCATTTCATGGAGAATTGTCTGATCCACTTTTGTACACAAGAAATCAGCTTAACCCTTTATGTGCAACACTTACTGATTATTGAGAGAAATGTAGGATCTTTACTGTGCCAGTCTATGTGGGATGCTGCTGTGCCCTAGAAAAGAGGGGAATGAAAGGCCAAGAAAAAGATAAGAGCAAAGGTCCAATCAATTGTTTCCGCATCCTTGGATATGACAAGACTTAGTTGTATTTTTTTTAATGCTTGTTATTCCAACATCCACTGACCACAGTCTGTCACTCTCTTCCTCAGAGTGGGCAGGAAGGAAAGAGTCAAACTCTCTCTGATAGAGAAGGAAATTAGCACACAGAAAAGCAAACATGTCCCAGCTCATTATGAATTGTTAATGTCCTGTTTACTGCCAAAGCTGTCACAGAAAACAAGGGAGTCTGCTAAGTCAATAATTTATTTCAGAGTGTGGAATTAATTAGAAAGACAATTAAATAATTGTGAGAAAGAAAAAAAATAAGATGTGTTTGGGTGGTTTGTTTTTAAAACTCAGGGATGATTTACATGGTATTTGGGTATTGCCTAAGGGGAACATGGAAGTTAGAGGCATAAATGGAATCAACTTTCTAGACGGTTCTTCATTAAAAGATGTTGCTAAACTCTCCCTTCTCTTGACTCTGTTGAACACATTGCAGTTAATTGCCCTAAAGCTGAAGAATGTTGAGACAGCTTTTCCCTTCAGGTAAGGTCTAGTGAGCAAAGCTGTTCTGGCTTGGATTTATTTTACTCTACTTTGAGGTTATTCAGTCACTTGAATATCCTCAGTGGATCTAAAAGAAATGTCATGCCACGTTAAGTATATTTCATAGCAACTTTATAAGTATCATGCTACTTCATAAATAATAGTAAGGAATCAAACTTAGGTAGAAATTAAAGCCAAAGACTTCCCGTTTCTGCACATTAGTGGCAACCTAATTAATAAGGAGAAATTGGGACCTAATTCTTCATAACAAATGGACCTGTGCTAATGAGAACTGCTCACATGACCCACTGAATGCAACATAACTAGATCAGGGGGCACTGGCAGTTTTATAAATGTCTACTAGTAACTTTGCTTCTCAGGGTTAGGGTGAATCGCTATTCTGAAGAGAGCCACTAAAATTGTTTTATGAAGTTTTATATATGCAAGACAGAAATGTGATCATTAATTTTGGCTGTCAAGTACCTTGAGTTCAAAAAAAATAACTTAGGAGACTAAAGGTCAGCTCTGATGATTGTGTCCTTGTATCTTTCCAAATAGGACTACTTGGGTATTAATGGTACCACTTTAGAAGCTCTGGGGGCTTGTAGGGGGAGATATCTGCCAGCCCCAGCATTCTCTGCCTGTATACTTACTAGCTGCTTTCTAACTTGCCTGCTTACTCGGTACTCTTCTTGTCCCCAATATGACAGAACATGTCCTATGAAACTGAGCAGACACAAACTCTTTAACGTTAAATTGTTTTGATCAAGTTTTTGTCTTAGGAGTAAAAAGCAACACATGAAATGCAGGCAGCAAAAAATATTGATTGCCAAGTGGAGGATTTTTTTCTTTTGAAAAAAAATCACTACAGAGAAATCTATAGGCATAAGAAATTAAATCTTGAAAAAGTACCTTCTTAATCTAACAATATGCCACTTCCAAGATTGCTTTCCTTTTGTGAAAGTGATTTCTTTTCCGTAGTTCTTTCCTTTCTGTGGCCAACTGACCTCATGAAGGAGCAAAAGAGAAAAAGAAAGCAGAATTCAGTTCAGATGTGGTTTCTTCCCAAGATAGCGCTTGCACATTTTTACAGACACCATCCCTACCCTTCTCCTGTTATCTTGGAAGAGAACACTTGATATCTCCAGTGTTTTCATTATTGACCATCTTTACTTTCATTTTAACTTCTCGGACACAAGTCATACTGAAGACTAGAAGGATTCCCCACTCCAGGTTGCAGACACCCACAGAACAGCTGAAGGTTTGAGAAGGAGAGTAGTGAGCAAGGAAGGAAACTACAGAAGAGAAACTCAGTTATTCAGACTGATCTGGTACTTGTTACCTATGTCTCAAGTGAATGGCAGAAAGAACTAACAAGGAGATAAATCAGAGCTCAAAGGGAAGGGATGGGCATGAGCTCAAGTTTGGACTCCTCCCTGACCATTATGGCATACGCAACAAAGAAGCTGAAAATCAAGCCTACTGCTGGCAGGAATCCAGAAACTCCAGCTATGAGGAAAGTAAGGGTGCAGAATATAGACTCACATAATTGAAAAAAAAGGATCAGACATAGTCTGTCTGTCTGTCTGTCTGTCTGTCTGTCTCTCTCTCTCTCTCTCTCTCTCTGTGTGTGTGTGTGTGTGTGTGTGTGTGTGTGTATGTATTGTGTGTATAAAAGATTTAGTGGTGTATGGGAAGTACCCAGATTTTGACAGAAAAGTATCATATGCTCATAAATTCTTGATGGATTATTCCTAAAATCAAAGTTGAAGAAACAAATATTTGCTGAAAAGGAGTCACCAGTGAGACATAGACAACCAGAGGCTCAGAAGCTGTTTTCTGAATCTGGTTCTTTGGATGTCTAAGTTTCATGAGGGAACGGAGATAGGGTGTTTCTACATTGCCAGCTGGAGTACTTCCTCTCCATCCTAAAGCATGGACTCACTCAAGAGGAATCAAATTGACAATGGAAGCTACCCAACAGAACTGCATGATTTAGGATTTTACTTGCCTGAAATTACTAGGCCAGATGATTTCCTCAAACTCCCCTTAAGGCTCTGTTACTGCAGTTACTGAATTCTCTCATCTGAATTCCAGCATGTCTTTCGACTTGGACAACTTCGAAGAAACTGTTTCCGTTAAAGCAGGAAGCTGTGTTTCTCAAGTGAAGAGCTCCAAAAGGAAAGGAAGGAAGGAAGGAAGGAAGGAAGGAAGGAAGGAAGGAAGGAAGGAAGGAAGGAAGGAAGGAAGGGAAGAAAGAAAGAAAGAAAGAAAGAAAGAAAGAAAGAAAGAAAGAAAGAAAGAAAGAAAGAAAGAAAGGAAGAAAGAAAGAAAGAAAGAAAGAAAGAAAGAAAGAAAGAAAGAAAGAAAGAAAGAAAGAAAGAAAGAAAGAAAGAAAGAAAGAAAGAAAGAATCAAATAAGTAAGTGGATAAATTTAAAAAACTGCGATCATATAATACTACCACTATGATCATATAAGACTAGCATTATTAGTTTACATTATTCCCTTTCTATTTTTGTACCAAGAACATTATTAAAAGTTTTGACTGGATACTTCTAAGATTTTTGTAAATTTTTGAATAAAATACACATTTACTAATTACATAAAACATCACCATTTATAACTCCCCTCCCAGTTTAACAATGTCCTTTAGCCTATAAATTTGCAAAAGCCAAGAACCATTTACCAGTGATATTATTATTTACACAGACTCAGAAAAAAATAGAGTAAGGATCAGAGACTTCTACTTATATAATCATTTAATGAATATTTACTAAACAGCTATGATGTGCCAAGAACTGTTCTAAATATTCAAACATCCATCAGCCTCCAAAATATTGGGCAAGAACCCCTGGTTCATCTTATTGCTGGGGAAGAGTCAGATAACAAATGGTAAATACAATGCATAAGTAATTAGTCTGCATGGTACAGGTAAACCAGCCTTGTATAAGCGGCACATGAATGCAATTTATTTTCAAACAACACCTTTCTCTGCCAGCAGGCTCCCCTGCTTCAGTGACGAATACAGCAAAGGTCAATTCTTCAAGACAGAATACAGAAGTGGAACTATGGCCATTCCTAGAAGTAGTTTCACATTAAAAGATCTAATACACAGATGAAAAACTCTTGAGTTCCCTAATAGAAGGGCATTCTAGTAGCAAGAGGCACTGCAACACTTGTGTGATCTATGGGACTCACAGTGTCCACATTCGCTCTGCTCTTTGTCCTTGAATGAGCTGAGCCCTCAGTTGAAAGTCTTGTCCTCTTACCATACAACCGAAGTAGCTGATATACCACACATGGTGTGAGTAGCTTGGCATTGAGATAGAATGGACTTGTGCTGCCCATATAACAAGCCATGGTATAGAGGGCAGCATCAAGTTGCTCTGAAGAGCAGAAGGTATTAGCCTTCCAAAGTTTCATTTGTCCACAAGAGACTAGTGCCTCACTCAGGATATGTGGGGGGCAGGGGAAATGCAATTCAAAAATAAAATGAGGAACAGAATGTTTAGAAAATAAAAGGACTCTCTTCAGATCAGGCTTTGCTCTCCTGTTTTAGTTCGTTTATAAATGGTTCTGTTTCCCTCTAAACTGCTGCACAGGTGGAAGATCACAGGGAGCTGATGCAAATGAAATGCTAGTTTAGAACAAAAGAAAACGAAGCAAAACCAAACAACAAAACCAAAACAATCTCACATGTGACAATACTGCATGTGAACAAAAAAAAAATATTGTGTGGAATAGTGAATGGGGTCTAAATGTTTCTTTTACTGCCAGGTTATAGCATTAGTGGATGTTTCCCAAACTGAGAGAAAGGAGGAGAAATCGAAGGGATACTGTTCTCATCCTTGAACCTCAAAGAACCACCATGTTCTTGTTTCTGATGCAATCAAATTCCAGGTTAGAAGGAGAAGGCCCCATCTACATGAGATCCTGCCAAATGAGTATATTCAAGAGACACTTTGAGAAATAAAGACTTCTGGTTAATGTGACATGCTTCTGAGGAAGGCAAAGTGTGTGTTGTAAGAGAACAGTGATAATGATAGATGCCTGAGGTCCACACTCCCCACCATACCACTCCAAGCAGAAACTGAGGTGACCAAGGGATTGTGGCAAGGAGTCAGTATTTATATTGTCAGATTCCATAGAGAACAACCTTAGACCAGTAGTTTCCAGCCTCCCTAATGCCGCCACACTTTAACGCAGTTTCTCAGATGATGTCATGTGGTGAACCCCTCCAACAATAAAATCATTTTTGTTGCTACTTCATAACTATAAATTTGATAGTGTTACAAATCAAAATATAAATATCAGATATTCAGAAGTATCTTAAGTGGCCCTTGTTAAAGAGATGTTCATACTCCACACAAAAGGGTTGCAAGCCAGAGATTGAAAACCACTGCCTTAGACCTGTAACACAATACCTTTGGGGGTGAGGATGCAGAGAAAGGCTCTATTTGTAACCAGCAAACCTCCCTGAAGCCCACTCTTGCCTTTGCTGCCCCCTCCCCATTCCCTCCTTGACCTACTCATGAATCTGCTCTCATAATTGAAGCACGGCTTGAAGAGCTGATGACTGAAACTGCATACTTGTTCCTTCTTAAGACTGCCACTTACTCAGAGAACAAGGCTAACTTGTCAATACAACTCCAGCCAACTCTCAAGCATGATGTGAATATAATAATTACTGTATATTGATTTGGGTAAATAAACCTCCTGTTACAGCCATCGATCTGTTGATCTAATTTGATCAAAAATACATACATTTCCTTGGAGAAATTCTTTGACACAAAATGAGATTTTCCTGACTTAACAAAAGGGGGAAATTTATAAACACCAATATAGTTCATTGCATCCTTAATTCCACAGATATTTATTAAGTGTGCAGAGCAGGTAAGTAATCTCTTTTTCTCCTGTTGGTTGTAATCATTCAGAGCTGCTTGAAAATAGCTCATTTCCCCCCAAATACATGAACGAATATTATGTGTTGCTTTTTTGATAACCTGCAATTTTATGTACAAATATTCTTCACTCCATATTCAAATTTGTGATCAACAGAACACATTAAGATTCTCTCAGATAAATATTTTATAGATCCCAGGACCATTATTGAAGTCAGTGTCCACATTAAGATTCTCTCAATAGAAACACAAATAGCCACAGGTGTTTCACCTCTCAAAAACCTCCCAGTTAAACATTAAAAAAATAAATTTTCTGTATTTCCTCAAACATGTTTATGCATTAATAAAGAATAAAATATCTCTAAAGGTTATGTTAAAATGAAAGTCAGAAAGCACTGGCTAATATCATCCCTTTTACGAGTCCTACAGAAAATGGTGCCTATATCTGTTCTTCTCTTTCCTGATACCTGCATGCCAATGAATAATCTGTCTTCTTACTGAAAATAAAGAATTTTGTGTGTCAGATGCATACGAAGTTTAAAGATGCAGAAGTCTTCTGTTTTGTTTTGTTTCAAATTAACCTATTTCATGTATTCTTGCAAAATGTGTTGCAACCATCTTATCTATTGTTGTCATTATGGATATACCCATATATAATATATAATATATAATATATAATATATAATATATAATATATAATATATAATATATAATATATAATATATAATATATAATATATAATATATAATATATAATATATAATATATAATGTATAATGTATAATGTATAATGTATAATATATAATGTATAATGTATAATGTATAATGTATAATATATAATATATAATGTATAATGTATAATGTATAATGTATAATATATAATAGTATATTATATATATATATAAATGAATGATATACATTTAGGAATTCTAAAGAATGGAAGATGATAGTCATAGAAAATTCATCACCTCTACCAGGTGAAAGTCCTGATTTCTTTGTAGAAGTTTTGTCTGGGCAGAGACTCACAACTGATCAAGCTTCTCACAGTAACTGGCTATTAAGTATTAAGCCCTAAAGAATATATGTATCACCCTTGAAAGACTTGGGGACCATAAGGGAAGAGGGGGCAAAAAAGATGGTCAGAATATATACACATGTAATTGGTAATAAAATATTGTAAATGAAAACACAGTTGTATTAGAACTAGAGATGGAGTAGATCACTATGCCATGAAGAAAATAAGACAAAGCTATGTAATTTTACAATAAAGGAAACATGACAGATAGAAACTCATCAAATTAGAAACTGGGAAGCTTAGGCCATATCCACAATCCTGTTGATAACCATGTATTCACTGGTCTTCTCGGTGCTTGTTTATTATAATGAGCTATATTAATGCTAACTGCATTAACATTAAATATAATAACATTAGCTCACACAATCTTCCAAGTACTATGAATGCTATACTGACTTTCACATTTAAAATAGCTAGAAATATTATCCCATTTTCAAATGAGAATGTGTCAGAAGAATGGAGATTGGGTAAGGTTACATCAACATTAGAAAATTATGTCCTCTGTGTGGATACTGATGTAGGCCTTCTATATGTGTCCTTTGTAAATAGGCCACTGAAGAAGCTGCCACCAGCCTTGTGCATAGTTGGCTTTGTGACTGTCTACTACAAACATGCTAATTTTACAAACATGAATGTGCAATAGGTGAAGTAAAACCAGATAAAATTACATTTCACCTGACTTAAAACTGCAAATGGGATGAATTCATTGAGAAAAATTTCATGTTAAAACATTAAAACATAGGTAATCTGCAAGCCTGTAGTGAATGCATCCTGATATTTTAAGAGTATATATTAAAGTATTATCCATGATTCTGCTTGACTTGCTCCACACGGAGGGCCATGAGTCACCACAGTGTAAAGACATTCGCCAGTAGAGTTGAGCTGTCTGCTCTGAGTCCTGTCCCTAGCACTTAGCCTCCCATCTACCATCATTACAGTACCTTGTTCATGGTGGATCAACAAGCTCTACCAATAAAGCCCACAGTTGAGAACAGCTATTCTGTTTCAGTGATCTGACACACAGGTACTGAGATCATCAGACACTCCCCAGCCAGGAGACTTACTGAGTCAGCTCATTCGTGACCTATGACCCTGCCTTCCTTGCTCTGGAACCGACTTGTGTCCTTTGCAGTGTATAAGCTCTCATCTTTTAGGAGCTCTGGATCCCATGTCTTGACCATCCTGCTCAGGGATTCTGGGGGTGGAGATACTTTAGAGAGCTACAAGTTGAGCAGGAAGAAAAAAATAAGTTATTAAAGAAATCAGAAGGTAAGGAAAGACTGGAAATATTTCCCCATCTGGATTTTTATACAACAAAAGGAGCATGCTAAATGAAACCTGTAAGATATACACATGAAAAAGGCAGATGCTAAGGAAATGTCCCAGCCCAGCTCTTTGGAATATTTTCCAACATCTCACTAGTCCACACTTATTTGGTGTTTCTACTTTCTTAATTAACTGCTCCTCTTTCTATATCTAATCATGTGTCCCTAGTCCAATTGTTTGGCATGGGATGCAAGATCCTGGGAAGCTCAGATTCACACCTATAACAAGAATAGTAAAACTTAGCAGCAGGTATATGCTTTTGTGCTGTGATTTGAATCCAAGTTTGTTTCAGACCCCACATTCATTTCATTCTTCCCATTCAAACATCCATTCAATACATATAACTTAAAGTTCTACTATTTTTCTAAACACTTTTCATTTGCTTCTGGCTCTAGATAAGAAAGTGAAAAGGGGCATAGAGGATTGCCTCTATGTGACCTGCTTGCCTGCTTGTTACCACATGACTGATTGCAGCCATGTTTAAGTAGAGAGACCCTGGTGGACACAATTTCTGGTGCCCTGAGAATCCATAGCTTCTCTCTTTAAATATATGATACACTTTATGTGACAGGATACTCCTGGGATAGGTACTAACTTGCTCATATAAATCTGGGAAGAGGGTAGGACTCATGGGTCTAGGGAAATTTCAATTTAGGGTTGATTATTAGGGATATTCCATGGTCTGTAGGCTTAGATTTTTCAAAATCTACTTTAACTGGGTTCTTAAATGTTTATCAGTCTCTCTCTAGCCCACTGACCTAAGGTATCAGAAGATGGTAAATAGGACAAGGGGGTTATGGATCTGTTTAGAAGTAGTTCTTTGGGGCAATTTCAATCTTTGTTGTCAGAATATTAGCAGTACAGTCCAAAATATCAAACAAGAATCAGTAATGTCAGTCCAGTCCAATCAGCAAGCACCAAACAGGAAGCAGTTGCTTAATCCAGAAGAAATCTCCAGGCTTCCCAGAATTGGCACGAGTCCAGAAAAGTGGTAAGAAGCAATTGGATACCACAAGAAGTTTTCAGGTGCATTTCTGTCTACGAGATCATGACAAGCAAAGGTTGATGAAGAACACCAAAGGGCTGTGAGGTGTACCACTTCAAGAGCATCCTTCACTGTCTGTTATACTGGGTTATATTTATACTCTGTAGACATCAGGCAACCTCTCAAGTGTCTACCTCAGAAAAACATCCTCTGATGTGTCTGCTTCAGCAAAACATCTTTTCACAAGACAGCTTCTAGAAAAACCTCACATGACACAACTGAATCTCCAAAGAACCCAAAACTTTCCACTTCAGTGGACCTCTCTATAGGTTCCTGACAAATAGATACCACAGCAGTGGCAATCCCCAGATTATGCCCTGCTGTTGTCTTTTCCTCTACCCTGGCCTCATGCTTGGCACTCACTCTCCTCCTTCCTTTGCTTCTGCTCCTGGGATTCACTTAACAAACATGTCATCTGCATTGTGCTTTTTTCCTCTAGTACAGTCTTCCTGGGAATTCTTGTTCAGCTGAATGGTAAAAAATAATTACTATATTTTTGCAAGTGATAAGTTGAAAGTGATTTGGAAACACATCAGTGCCTCCTCATGCAGATCCTCTCCCCATTTCTCCCTCGCTTCTCCTTTGAGAATTGGGATCCCCCTCTGGGTATCACCCTGATTGCCTGTCCACAGTCACATCAAGCCACTGCAGGACTGGGAGCATTCTCTCCCACTGAGGCCATACAAGATGTCCCAATTAGGGGCATGGGATCCACAGGTAGGCAGGCATGCAATAGATTCAGGAACAGTCCCTGCTTCAGTTGTTGAGGGACCCGCATGAAGAGCGATCTGCTTATTTGCTACAAATATGCAGGGGACCTAGGTCCAGCCTATGCTCTCTCTTTGGTTGGTGGTTCAGACTCTGAAATCCCCCCAACAGTCCAGGTTGGTTGACTCTGTTGTTCTTCCTGTGGAATCCCTGGATAATATACTTCTTAAAGATATAATATCAAAAAGGAAGAAAGAAGGAAGGAAGCAAGGAAGGAAAGAAGTAAGGAAGGAAGGAAGGAAGGAAGGAAGGAAGGAAGGAAGGAAGGAAGGAAGGAAGGAAGGAAGGAAGGAAATACTCCTGACAAAATAAAAAACATAACTTTTCCCCATGAAAGAATAATAGAGAGGTGGAGCAGGATGGGACAGGCATGCAAGTCAACACTCATGAAACTGAGGCAGGAGGATGGAAGTCTGGAACCAGACTGAGAATGAAAGATTAGAAGGAAAGGACAGGAGGAAGGAAAAAGAAGATCTGATTGTAAAGGTAATTGATATGGTGATCACCCTCAACAGGTCAGAGTCCAGAGAATCTCAACCACTATGGAGAATTTCATAAATGATAAAAAATATGATGTATCAAAAAATAAACATGAAAATAGGAACCAGACCTGGTGAAACTCCTGGAGATGAATCTAAGTATATAGCAAGTAAAAAGGGACACTGCTACAGGGAAAATGAAGGCAGAAGAGGGAGACCCAGGAGGACAACCCTACTCTGGAGAGATCTGTCAAAGTGAGCACCTCACAGGAAGAGACACTTGACCTACATACCTGGAAGAGTCAAGGAAGTGTCAAAGGCTGAGGTGAACTTGCAGTGAATGTATAGGAAACAGGAAGGAGACAATGGGTTCGAGGCAAAGTGAAGAGGAAGTTTAAGAATAGCCGGTATTCCCTAAAGCTGACTGATGGTGTCCATATTAAATTTATGTTTTTAAGGATTTAATCCACATGTAAACTAAAGAATTTATGATTCCTCGGGCTCCTTTCTGATGCTAAACTCTATTTTCAAAGGCTCACGCTTGACCTTAAACTTAAGTATCAATTCTACAGCTCTATGGCTCAAAGAAGGGACTCCAACAACTTTTTCTTCCTACATATTGACTTACAAGATATGTAAAACCAGAAAGAACAACTTTAGAACTACCATACGCCCAGGTACGAAGAAGCAATTCCCAGGTACCACAGAGAATTCAGTTCCACACTTGCCAAGAGGCTTTAGGAAACAAGGAGAGCATCACTATGATTACAGGATGCACCTGGCAGCCTACTGCCAGTGAACTTGCTGTCACACTGTGGCCAGGGCAGACCTCTGGGGAGAGTTTCTGCTTTAAACTCTAAGAATTACTTCCCCCATTAAACAGCAAACTAAGGGCTTACTGACCTCTGATTCAGAAATGGCACACTGAGTGAAGGTCAGCTTCACAAAACAGCAATTGGACTAAAAGACTATTGCTATTTTAATCCCCACCCCTGCTATCCCTGCAGAATAACAACCATTTGGACATTAGGTCCAACATTCATCTACATTAAATAATATTTGTCTTGTTTACTTAACATTCACATATTAATTAAATAACTGTATCTTGCCCTAAACAAATGGTAGATTCCATTGATAGTGGCACTAATGGAAGACTTTACTAATTACTAGTGCTAATGGAAAAAGAATCAATTCTGTATCCTTATAAAAAAAACTCTTGATCTGAGCCTTCTACTGCTTATGCCCGCACATGAGAAGATAAGGTCTCCACTTTGAATAGATATTATCTTTCAGTTGGTTTGAGGTTTTTAGCTACTTGCAAGATGTGGAATTTGAGCTGTAGGCACAGGACTGTCAGTACTGTCAGGAAGATTAACAACAGGTATTTGAAAAGAAAACTGTCGGCAGTTAGGAGCTGTTCTTAGAGTATGATTTATGAAGGTTCTCATGACAAGACTGTCGTTTTTGATGAGAAAACAGTACACATGTCATGAAACCAACTACATGGGAGTTTCAATAAATAAGTTACATTTGACCAGTAGATGCTATTCATAGACCTAAGCCATCCCTGAGAATAAACAGTCAAAAAGAAATACCAGCATGATAGAGAGGCAGCCCCAAGGCATATTCTAACAGCATAAACTTTTTGTGTGCCCTGTTTTATGTGTTACCTGACCCATTCATGACCCTTCATTTATATTGTACAAAAGTTATCAATGTATCAGCCTCAAGCTGCGCCCTCTGGAAAGACACCCAGTTATTTTATTAAGTGTGGTCACAAAATAATTCACATATTAAAGACCAAAGAGTCTCATAAAGCTATGTTTAAAATATAAAAGCTCAAGATAAAAAGGAATTTAGAGTTATAGTTCACCACTATGATGAGAAGAATTATTATCATTAAAATGGCTTAGTTCCATGGGATCCTCACTAGAATATATTTAACCTGACAATGAACTAGAGTCATTAAGGAGGTAGCACACACACAAATATATAATTTACACAGCATTTGCTTCCTGTGGTAATTGTTGACAACTACACCGCTCTCTCATTTTCAAATATATTTAATTTGAGTTCTGTTTTTCTTTTCTGAGAGCCCATTTGGATAATCTCCCAATTTAAGCCAATTTGGGATTGAAGTGCTGCATCAAAGAATTTATCTGAAGCGCTCCCTATCACAAAGCTCTCAATATTCATAAGAAGCCACCTCTCCCCAGCCTGTCTTTGCCTGTTCTCTCTACCACTGATTTACTCAACTGTTACCCTGATCTCCAGAGAAGCAGTTACAGTCTGAACCAGGTATATCCCTGAAATAACTTCATTGAGAAGAATATATCTAAACGAAATAACTTCATTGAGAAGAATATATCTAAACGAACACCAGCTATTAAGTTTCATCAAGCAAAGTTTTTGCTCTCTTTCATAAAAACAGCAGGTGAGTTAGACCAGTTGCTCACTGAGGAAAAACACATTAAGAAGGTTTAAACCTCAAGCAAGCATGGATGTAGAGGCATCACTAGTGATAGAGGACTAACCCATAAGACATTTCTATAGCTGTAATCTAGATGATTGAAATGAACATTACTATTTTAGGTTTAACACAGAAGATTTTGTGCTGCAAGGGGTACTTTTGAATCCCAAAGTCAGTACCCAGCACCTCTGAAAAATGTCCCTACATGATACGGAGCAACATGGAATCCGATGAAAATATTTAGAACATACGTCTTCAGCAATGGGCTCTTGGCTGCTACCAATATATCAAGGTGACTGTACTAGGGCAAAAATGGGAGAAAGGAAGGAAAGTGACAGTTTTAAGAAGATTAAAAAACCAACCAACTTTAAGGAAGATTAAAAAAAAGAGAGAGCCAGGAGGATCATTTATAAAAAGGAGGATGTAAATTCTTAACAACTCAATTGGTTTTCTCTGGATTTGCTGGCTTTAATGAAACTGTGATTTCCGAAGGACTGAAGGCTCCTTTTTAATGTGAATAAAGCCAAACTGAGGACCAGAACATTGTTAGTCACTGGCCTCAGGAGACTATGGCTGATGGCCTAATTAGGTTACATGAGTGTAGAAATGAGTTTAGCACCCCACTTGCTGAAGGCTGAAGGGTAGATGATTTCTGAATGTTGGATGGTTAGTACTTCCAGAATGTTCTATTTGTGAGCTTAACATACCAATATTTTTCTGCCTTCAAGTTAGCAACTAATTTATCAGCAGAGACTCATTTTAATTGGCTGTTATTTTTCCTGTACAGAAGACATTAAACATGTCTTTCAGTTTTCATTAGATTTGTGTGTGTGTGTGTGTGTGTGTGTGTGTGTGTGTATGTCTGTGTGTCTATGTATAATACAATTACTGACAAAATCTGCACATTTGCCTAAGGTTTTAAATGCTATCAGCCAAAATGGTAACATCCTTGCTTTATTTATTTAAAGTCAGTCAACCTAAGGAATTTAAAAGCAAACCAAAGCTCAAAATGATTTTTTTTCTTTTTAGTTTTATGAAAAAAGTTCTGCTTGCTAGTCATGTCACAGTGAACTCTAGCTAACCCATTATTAGTTCAGGAAGGTCAAAATCTGTCATGTAGCTACAAACAAAACTTGGAAAACAAGGAGCAAGTATGCAGATTTTTTGAGCACTTTTCTTTCTCCAGTTATATGAAGGAAATAGTAACGCATACCTCACACTGGATTCCCCCTAATTAAAGGAGATTTCAGAAAAAGCATTGCATCAAAGGGAAATTTCTTCACAAAAAGATAAGTCTAGATATATTAAGCCATTTGAATTTCTGTTGTCCTATATTGGCCAACGAGAACAGAGATTTTAGTGTAATTGGGTCCTTCGCAGAACGAGAAATATTTCATATTAGACAACCAGGTTGAAATGTACATTGTTACCTACCTAAATGAGCATCATTTCCCACTAGGAAATGAGAGTAGTTCTTCTACTGGAAATTCTCCACTAAAAAATGTGGAATCTTTCAGGTGTATATTTGTCAGATAGTTCACTATTCAAATTTTAAAAAGTATCACTACAGAGTCAGCATTCAGCTAGGCACTGGTGAGAGAACAGTCTTGGCGGGATGGGGGAGGGTCGGAGGAGGACAGGAGTAAGGTACTTTTATTTTGATTGGATATACTGTTTTCATAAAGAAATCATTTATTCACAACCCTAGTAGCTTGAATAACAGATTATAAATAGCATAAACTAAATATATTCAATTTGTTATAGCAGAGCTAACAGAAAAATAGACTAAAACCACGCCCTGTCACTTTGTACATCCATTTCCAAGAACATTGAAGGCTCTGCTCTGCTGAATTCAATGAGTTTAATTACTGCATATGGCAACTGAACTTGGTAGTCCATATGGAGTTCCTTCTTCCTTGGAGTGACCAATTTGGGACCACCTTAAGAGCATACTGGCAGGGGTCATTCTGCCTCTCTTGACTGTAGGGAACACTTCTGGAATTAATTTTCACTGACTTCTTACTTGTGATTAATCATGAATGAGTCTGCCAACATCTGTCTTTGTTTTTAGTTAAGATAGGTGTTATACCCTGACAAGTTCCTCTCCTTGTCCCTACATCCTTGAAAAACTGCCCACGCCTGAAGAAATGGCCTTAGTGAAATACAGATACTGTGTACCATGAACTTGGCATGTAAGGATTTGTGGCCATTGTTTATATTCTTGGAATTGGTCATGCTTTGTGTTGATTGCCTTTAAAAGACACTGAGAAGATGCACTAGCTCACTGGCATGGTATTCACCAGCAGCTCTCCCATATCTGCCTCTTGCATCTTCTTTCTGCCTTTCCTATAATCATCCTCACTCCCCCCAGTCATGGTTCCCATGTTGACTGACCAGCAGGCTTTGGCACTTGACAGAACGTATGTGTTTAGATTGCTGCTCAGAAAAAACACTGATCTCTTTTTCCATAGCATGAATTCTACTTTTCCAGCCAAGATTGTTTCAGAACAAGATAAGTAGCTTTAAAGTACAGAATGAACTTTCTTTTATTTTTATTCATCTCTTTCTTTCTTTGTCTCTTTGTCTCTTTCTTTCATTCTAACTTTTAATTTCTTTATTATTGGAAATACTAGGGAATGAAGTGAGGGCCCTAAACTGTTCCTCTATAGAGCTTCATTCCTAGCTCTGGTTTTTACTTTTATTTTGGGACATGGTCTTACAAATTTTCTCTGTTTGGCCTTAAAGTATGGTCCATGCTTTCAGATCCCGAATGTCGGATCTTCCTGCCTCCCAAATACAATAGATGACAAGACTGCATTAACCTGCTTTGTCTAGATTTTCTTTAAATGGTAGTTAGAAGACAGGTATGACAGATTATAACCATAGCACTCAGAGGATTAATTCCATATCATGAGTTTGAAGCTGGCCTGGGCTACAGAGTATTATCCAAGTTCATGAAAACAAAACAAAGAAAATAATACAAAATGTAAGACAGTTGGAACCTAATATTCACTGAGACTTAAATCAAAAAGAAAATCAATTTTAAATGTACACAATATCTACTATAGAATGAAAGAATGAATATCTTTCATTCAAAGTGAAGATACAGTCCTAGATTTGAAGAAACCTGACTCATCACTTTATGAGATGGATATTGATACAAAAGACAATTCCTAAAGATATATTGCCCTAAAAGGAGACTACAACTATTACACTGTACTTGAGTTCACACAGGATTTGGTAGTTGTGGAAATGATATGTAAAGACAAAATACATGAGAATGAACAAGAGATTTAGATTTAGTACAGCATAAAGACAAAGACATAGTATCATTTGATTTTGTATCCTTTAGATTTAAGATGAAATCACTGAAAACATTCAAAGGCCCCATGGGGAACAAATTTTAAATAATATAAAAATCCAACGTGTGGCAACCTATAAGGAATTGAGGCCAGGTAGGTTCCAATAAATAGTTTTGAAATTGTCCTATATAGTCCTAAAATCCCAGAACTATTGTGAGGCTGAGGGGAAAAAAGATTTCCACAAATTCAGGGCCATACAATGTAGTGATTTCTAGACAAGCCATGGCTAGGGGTATAGTGTACAACCTTCTTTAAAAAACAATAGATACAATTTACAGAACAGTGTTGGAATGTATTTCATGTGCTGATTTGACTGCATACTCACAGCTAAACATGGTTCCAGCCACCTTTATTGCAAGCTATAATAGTGAATAGATAGAATTAAAAGAAGAGGGTGGAGCTAGAGGGACAGCATGTGTCTAGGTTGGGCAGGGTCCTGGCCTTGGTGCCCAGCACTGCGTAAACAACACAAACATATTCATTAAACTGAGAGATAATACATAGATATTCATATGGCAAGACCCAGAACATGTAGCTAGAAATTACTTTTCAGCAGCCTATTTATTCTTTTATATAGATTTTACACTTCCAAGTCTTATGGTATTCAATAGCACTTAATTCATTCTCAGCCATTGATAGAATTCCTTGTCAAGCTTCCTCCACCATAAAGTGCTATGTCACCCCTGGTACCAGAGAGCAGGAAGTCTCATATGATGAATGCCACTGAGACTAGTCAATCTGGTCAGGGACCTGACTTTGAATGCTTTAAGACAATGCTGGTTGTTCAGGACCCAGAGAGAGCACACGTTCTTTATGCAGAACATTAGCAAAAAAGGATTTCACTCATCTGAGTCTTGGGATGACTGAAGTTCTCTCTTGGTTGAGATAAAACTTTGGTTGACTTATCTATAGACAATGATTACAAATAAATGTGGAGGAAGATATTGGTTGTGATCAAATGCACAAATAGAAAGACTCTCTCCTTCACTGCGCATGCTCACCAAGTCCTCCAATGGCTTCTCTGTAAACACTAATTATCTATGACAATGTACAAAAGCAGCATTCTCAAAATCCACCAGGTAGATACAGCTTGCTTTTAGAAAATTATTTTTAATTGTGACATAATGAGAGGAACATGAGCTTTTGGCAGTAAACAAATGCTCACCTCTGAGAGAAGTATAAACCTGGAAGATTCTTATAATTCCTCACTAGCAGTATACAAAAGAGTAAAGAATGACTTGGGAAGGAGATTCTGAGCAGTCCCGTCAAAGAGAGAAGAGAAGCACAAAGTATTGGGCTGTCTGTAAGCTGTGCAGAGAGCTCAAGGTGGGAGCATTCTTAAGGTGGTGAGTACTACAGAAGAATTTGAATTATCTGTGCTGCACTACCAGTACTTATCCTTCATCCATACTCTTTTTGAAACCTAAAAAAAAAAAAATCTCTTGGATCACCAACCTAAACTTTGGTGGTTATTACTTTGATCTTTTGTGTGGAATCCCTCCCTGGGTAAATAGGAGTGTGTGTGTGTGTGTGTGTGTGTGTGTGTGTGTGTGTGTGTGTGTGTGTGTGTGTGATATCTCATTAGGAAAAGTTTGCCAAACAACAAAAAGTAAACTGTACTAGTTGGGTACTATAAACATATATCCAGTTGGCACATTCCTCCCTAGGCAATGTATGTGCCAAAGATAGCATGTCAGTGCCAACTATCGAAATTTTGGGAAATAACTTCTTAGTAAAGGATTATGTTATACATACACATGTGTGTGTGGGGGGGGGTTATCAGTGACTCTGTCACTGAATAATCATGTGTCATGTATCAAAAGAATGCAACTATCATTTAAATACCCTTCAACACACCCTTTGTCAGACGCACCTAAAGTGTTTGTTAAATGAACCTTCTAGGACTCAATTCTAGGTCAGTTGAATAAGAACCCTGAGGAGGAAAGGCCCGAAAATTTGTCTATTACAGAACTGCTTATCAGGTTTTAATGCCCATTGAAGTTTAGAAATGTTTGCTCTCAGGCCCTATGGAGATGCTCATGAAGTGGCATTCTTGTTCCAAACCACGGGTCTTTGAAAGAAGTATCTAGTGCGTCTACTCTTTTATCCACATTCAAGAGGCTAAGAGGTCCCATTTGTCAGCACCTTAAGAAATGTTCAACATCATTAGCCATTAGGGAAATGCAAATCAAAACAACCCTGAGATTTCACCTCACACCAGTCAGAATGGCTAACGTTAAAAACTCAGGAGACAACAGGTATTGGTGAGGATGTGGAGAAAGAGGAACACTCCTCCACTGCTGGTAGGATTGCAAGATGGTACAACCACTCTGGAAATCAGTCTGGCAGTTCCTCAGAAAACTGAACGTGACACTACCGGAGCACCCTGCTATACCACTCCTGGGCATATACCCAGAGGATTCCCCGGCATGCAATAAAGACACGTGCTCCACTATGTTCATAGCAGCCTTATTTATAATAGCCTGAAGCTGGAAAGAACCCAGATGTCCCTCAATGGAGGAATGGATACAAAAAATGTGGTATATTTACACAATGGAATACTACTCAGCAATTAAAAACAATGAATTCATGAATTTTGTAGGCAAATGGTTGGAACTGGAAAATATCATCCTAAGTGAGGTAACCCAATCACAAAAGAATACACATGGAATGTAATCACTGATAAGTGGATTTTAACTAGCCCAGAAGCTATGAATACCCAAGACACAAGTAGCATATCAAATGACCCCTCCCCCATGAAGAAGTAAGGAAAGGGCCCTGATCCTGGAAAGGCTTGATCCAGCATTGTAGGGGAGTACCAGGACAGAGAAAAAGGAGGGAGGAGATTGGAGAATGGGTATAGAGAAGGCTTATGGGACATATGGGATGGGGGGAACTGGGAAAGGGGAAAGCATTTGGAATGTAAACAAAGACTTTAGAAAATTAAAAAAAAGAAAAAGAAAAAAAGAGGCTAAGAGGGAAGGTTGTTTGTTTGCTTGTTTGTTTTTACAGCATGCATTATCTTCTGAGGTCTCTCAGAGAAGTTTCCATTTTAAGTTTTTATAACTGCTGTTCTCTTGGCGTACTTTCACTTAACATTCTAAGAAATAATTAAAAAGTATGTATCTTCATTGTGGGATTGCAAACAAGTTGGGAGTCAGACTTCTACCACATTCTTGAAGAAGACTGTGTTCATAACCGGAGACAAATTTTGCTAATTCATTTTCCTTTATCACCTGCTGCTTCTCATCCATTTTCGAACAATACTTATACTCAGCCACAAATATCTAGTGGTGGAGTTGGTTGATAAATAAACCCAAGTTAATATGTCAAAGTTAGAATTTGCCGAATGACCCATTTGTATAGAAAAAGTGGTGATTTACCAATTTGTCAGAACACAAAGAAGACCCTTAAGGTGAAATGAGAAACAATGAGTTAGTAACTCCTTATATTTCCAATGGTTTAAATATTTAAATTTCATTCTGTTTTTGTAAAAACAACAAAAAACAAAACAAAAAAAACACTTGTTTACTTAGCATGAACACATGCATCCCTGCAAACCACAGAGCTTATGGAGGTCGGAACACACCTTGTATGGAATAGGCTGTATACATGCAGTGTGTATCCACCCACCCACCCACAGTATGGATTCTAGAGATCAAACTCAGCTCATCAAGCTTTGCACAAAGTGATTTTATGAGTTTAGCCATCTTGCCACCTTCCAGTTACTTACTTTTAAAAGAATGTATAAGATGTTAAAACAAACACAAAGAATTTTCCAGATGTACATGTGTATCTGTGTGTGTGTGTATGTGTGTGTGTGTGCGCGTGTGCGCACGTGCGTGTACGTACACGTGTTTCTCCGTGTGCTATGCTACTATATTCTTGCCCAGCTTCTTCACTTTAGATATGAGACATTTTTAAAAAAAGATAACTGTTGATCATCTCTATTGACAATGAAGTAAATTAATTCTAAAAGTATTAAAGAACGAAGTTGATATAGAAAAGTAGTTTTTGTCTGTAAGATATTAGTATGAGACCCCTGAACTTGACCTCTTTTTGTTTTCTTTAATGGCAGCCCATCTGAACATACACAATTTAGATCGCAAGTCAAGAATTAGCTATTATGTTGAGCATCCAGAGGCTTCCATCACAAGGAATTGATTTCAGAGATCACAATATTAGTAAAGGGTCAGTGCTGCAGAGCACTACAGAGCTGTAGTCTAAATTTACACTGACTCTGGACCAGGCAAAGAATAAAATTCCAAGGAAGAAAGTCTCCTGCTTGATAAACCTGACTAAAAACAAGAAGTGGCTGCTAGGAATTGAAGAATACTCATGGTATGCACTCACTAATAAGGGGATATTAGCCCAGAAGCTTGGAATACCCAAGAAACAATTCACATATCAGATGATGCCCAAGAAGAAGGAAGGAAGGAGAGGCCCCTGGTCCAGGAAAGGCTCAGTGCAGCAGTGTAGGGGAATACCAGGACAGGGAAACAGGAAGGGGTGATTGGGGAACTGGGGGGAGGGAAGAGGGCTTATGAGACTTTGGGGGAGGGGGGATCCAGGAAAGGGGATATCATTTGAAATGTAAACAAAGAATATATGGAATAAAAAAAAAAGTAAAGGCTACTGATGATAAGGTGAAGTAGGATAGTCAGGTTGCATACTCCTGAGGGTGGCAGGGACCAAAGAGATTAGTATGTAGGAGAAAAGTGGTTGATGGAAACCTACTGTCTACTACAACCATTTCAAAAGTGTAGAGTTCACAGTAGGTTCTATGAAGGTTCTCTGCTGCTGAAAGAATGCAATAATTGGTGGGTTATTGTTCTAGACTCCTGTCTGATGGGAAAGCCTATCTCCATAACAATGCAGAGTCACTAGGTGTCACTGAGTCCCAAATATGAAGAACTTTTATCTCTCTGTCACTTTTTTTTACATGAAAAGGAAAACTAAGAAGTCATAGATTTCATAATTGACAGCTTACATATAGTCAAACCATAAAATGACAAGCATGAGACCTTTATGAACATGAATAAAAGAGTTATGGTAAGGAAATGGTTACCAGCATTAAGGCCAAAATGAAACCTGTTGGTTCATATAGTAAACCACTTTACATAATTTAAATAGCTAGGGAATCAGAGAGGTTTTTGTTCAGGTTTTGACTGTTACTTAGAAATAAACTATCCTTTAAATTGAAATTAAATATTGATTTGACTTAACAGTAATTGCTAAGTTCTCCACTTCAATTTGACTTTATGCAATTTATGATCACTGTCTCTGCCTCAAATTTCCATTTAATGAAACTAGCACAATAATTTATGCCACGTGTCTTCGAGGGTCCTCCAAGCCCTGTGATCAAATATATTTCCAGCACACATGTATGTGTCTGTGTGATTCATGAAGTTTAGGTTTCCTGTCTATAAAATGCCAAGTCAGCACATGGTTTGCTTGCATATTTATTGTTTCTGTGCCCCCATTACAAACCCTACAATGGATGCCTCTATAAGATCATGCATTTTAACCATTCTGTTTAATGCTAAATCACCAGTGCTTAGAAGAGAACCCAGAGCATAAAAGATACTCCATAAATATTTCTTGAATATATTAATAAGAAGTTGGCATTTGAAATACATGTAAATCATACTGCACTGCTCTTGGCAGTGAGTGAAATATGAGATAAAGAATGGCAAGTATATGACTATGCCTCTCTCTCTCTCTCTCTCTCTCTCTGTCTCTCTCTCCCACCACCCCTGTGTGTGTGTGTGTGTGTGTGTGTGTATGTGTCCAAAGTAAATTACAGGGATGAAAAAAGATGTGTCAATCATGTATTATTTCCCTAACAGAATTTAATTGCAACTGAGAATTACTGTCTAAGAATGTTCATTCTCTAGCTCCTGCTTTTGTTTAATTTCACAGAAATAAAGAAGCCAACAACACAGATTGCTCATGTGCCTCTTGAATGATTTCCCATGCCTCTGACATTTCTCATTATCGACGCTTCATGAATTTTATCTTTTGGTTGTTTTGCTAGGATCTTGTACCTCAGCTATGACTGTCACTTCTACTAAAGAAGGAGCACAGGAGAGAAGTCTTTGAGTGGTACTTGTCAGAGTTCATCTTTAAAGACATCTTACTAAAGTCTCAAAGTGGGAGCTGAACATAATACTAAGAATATGCTGACATGAGGTTGAATTTCCTCGATCTAAAACCTAAATCAAAGCTATAGATTGCAAATTACCTTTAAATTCAAACGTGGGAATACTGACTGAGGTCTTAAAAATTATTGTCAGAAGTATTCCTAGAACTTAAATAATATCAAACTATAATTGCAATCCTCCTTTAGAGTTTCCTTTGTCTTAGATCAAAGCTATCCATTTTTCATTATCAATTCTTACCTTGGTCAGGTCGTTATAACCAGAATCAATAGCACAAAAGATGAAAAGCAACTTTTCTTCATATTTCACCTTACCCACAATATGACCTATGCTGTATTGTATATTAAACTTCATCTAATCATTCTCTATTATCTAGTGAAGTTACAAACTAGAGACTTTTATGGATGTAATTATTAAACTGAATGAGTAATCAAAATAACCAAACTGAACCCAAACTGAACAAAAATCAAATAGTGTCTTCTGTTTCCAGCTTATACACTCCCAAGATTGTCTGTAAATCAACAGAATTCTTTTAAAGCAAGAAGCCTTTGAGAGACGAAAGAGGCTTCAACTGAGACTCATACCTTCCACTAGCAAGGCTCATAAGAAATCCCCAAGTTGAACATCAAACGTATATAGATACCTATCCCTACCATCACAAACTTCAAGTTCTCTATCCACCTTGTCCTGCTAAGAACAGTTACATTCTGTAATGAACATTTATTCCTCATACCACAAAACACTGATACATCCCAATCTTCTCCTCATGTCTTCTCTAAGCTACCTAATCCTCCAATACCCTGTATTCTATCTCTTCTTCAACATTTCCATTCTCCTGATATCCTTCCATGATGCCTTCTAGAACTTACTGCTGCTTCATAGGAAAAATGACTCAACAACTCTCTAGCCTCTTCCCTTCTTCCAGATCTGAAAGAAGAGTGTTTCTCTCCAGAGTGAACTGCTTCTCCAAAGACAGCTAAAACCAGCTCACCAGCCCTTCATAGGAGATCCTAGGAGGACACACTCAGTTATTTCTCTCCCTCTTCTTAAACAATCTTGCCCACTATATCCACCTGGTAGGACTTTCAGTGTCCACTTAGATATTTCTCACGATAGCCAAACTTCGGAGTCTCTTGAACTCTCCTTTTGGAAGGTTTTGCCTTCTGGTAACTTCTCCTGTTAAGAATTCAACTGATTTATCTTTTCTCCCTAAAGACCCAATCTATGCAAAACAGTATTCGCCTCTTTTCTATCAGCACACAAACTGTGCTTTCTAAAACAAAATTCCACACTCGACTCCATATCATGGCTCTCATCTCTATAAACTTGGACTGAATGATGAACATTTTAAAAGTTTTAGTTTTTTTCCTATTTTATTTAGATCAAGGAAACATCTGCCATTTCATTGAAACTGTTCTTCTCAAAGTCATGATCTTGATGATCTCTCCTATGGTCAATTTGTTTCCATAGTCTGGTCTTTTCATGATGCTGGCCTATGTGGTAGTTTGAATAAGAAATGTTCCCTGCAGTCTAGGGCATTTGAACATTTGGTCCCCAGTTGGTGATGAGTTTGAAAAGGTTTAGGTGCTAAGGGCTTGCTAATGGAGGGGTAAGTCACTAGAGAGTTGTTTTGATATTTAAAGCACCCCCCTGTTCTATTCCCAGTTTGCTCTCTGTGTTTCATCCTTGAAGATGTGAACTGTGTTTCCTGTCCCTACCACTATACCAGCTGCTTACTGCCATATGATTCCTCTCTGTTGTAATAGATTTTATCCACCTAGAACCACAAGCTAAAATAAATTCTCTCTTCCTTGAGTTGCATTGGAACATTGTGTTTTTATCAAAGCAACAGAGAAGGGATTAATATCGAATATCACTTGGTATTCAAATATATTTTCTCCTTTTATAAACTCTTTTTGGTGTCTCAAAGCTGTTACAGCTTCTCTGATGACACCCTAATTAATACCTTAAGTCTTGATCTCTGCTAAATATGAACTCCATATCCTTATATCTAACAGCTCTCTCTACACCTCCATAAAGTGCCTAAATTAACTCTGACATGTGCAAAAATTAGAATGAACTGCTCACCTTGTTTACAAGTCTGCAATAGTCCTACCTACTGCTCCATTCCTGTTTTAAATTGCAATTAATATTTCTAGGTTATCAAACCCAAAATCATAACATGATCTTGTCTTCTTTCTCTTACACGTCAACTATGATCTGCTAGCAAATTCCCTTTCAATTAGTTTTAAGATATATTCCTAACCAGACCTTACTATTTTACTAGCTTAACTTTTATATCCTTGGTCGAGTCAGTCAAATCGATGATTACCACCTTTCTAGAGTACTTCAGTGATCTTCTAACAGCCTCTTTGCCATCACATCCAATCTCAGTATGCTTACACAAAGGTAGAAGAATCATTTAAAAGCTCTAATGAGAACTTGTCGCTTTAGTTTCATCTTTCCAAGGATTCATTTATTCACTGGCCAGGGAAGGGAACACAGTAGTCCACTCTTCAATGCTCGAGCTCCTCAGTTGTTTTAGCTTTCATTCCCTACTCCTGTCCCCGTGTGTCACATATTACACCCATTGCATTGACAAATCAGGCTCAGAATCCCCCCACCTCAGCTGGGACATCCACTATTTTACCTGAGTTTCTCAATGAGCATAGATCTTCCCCCACACTATTTATCATTTGGTAACACCCACATTGATCACCCAAACTTAAATGATGTATGTATCCTCACTGGACCTTTTAATTTTGTCTCTCCCTTAAACTTTTATACCCACTCTATGCTTTCTAATACATATTATACTTATGATTTTATTAATTATCCCCTTCTAGAGAAAGTGTAAGAGGGTTTGGTTCCTTTCATTATTTTGTCTTCCAATGACTCTGGCCACAGTATCAAAGTGTTAACATGTGATGAATAACCGAATTTTATTGGGAACAAAGTCCATATTTTTATTCATTAGGAATCCCATTCATTTATACAATACACACACACACACACACACACACACACACACACATATATATATACACTTGTCCACCCTTCTATTTCTCCAACTCCCCTTTCCTTGACTCTTTCCTATATGCTACTCTTCTTTTTATTCATTTTTTAATAATTATCAATCCCCTGACTCACCTCTAATTCGTATGGTCCATATTCATATGAGGCTATTATTTGTGATATGAGCAACATACAAACAGCAATGTCCCAAAAAAGAGAACAACTCTCACTCTCTTGGCAGCCCAGCTGCCAGGAGCTCCTCAGGCAAGAGTGGGGCCACACTGGATTCATTTTTTTTTTTACTAGCTTCATCTTCTGTAGGTCTTGTTTAGGTAAACACTTGCTGTGAGTTGAATGAGAGAAACAGCCCTGCCATGTTCAGAAGTTAACATTTTCCAGGTCTTCACCCATCCACTAGCTCTTACATTCTTTCACACTCCTGTGAACTTTCCTGAGTTTGGATGTCAAGTGATCAAGAGAGAGGACCCATCCATAACTGAATGTACAGTTATGTATAACTGGTTCATTGGACAGTTCGTCTCTATGTTAATGACTGCCCACTGCAAAAAAAAAAAAAAGAATAACAAATAATAATTAAGTACACTGTGAAAGAATCCATAGCGTCATGTCAAAAGTTCAAGGTAGATTTCCATAATTAATAAAGCCATTTATTGTTAGTTCTAACATTCACTAATTCTACAATTCTACAAATTCTTTTGTCTAATTTTAAAGCAAGCTTTATTAAATGTCAAATACTGACCAAGAGATCACTTTAATCAGAATCATGCCCAAGAATTTCCCAGCTGAGAACAGCACTGAGCCACGTGTTACCTGGGCTTATAAGGACACAAACCTATAGGCCTCTGTACCTTTCCAGAAGGATTTGTTATTTTCTAAGAACTGCAATTCCCAGAATTTCAGGGAGTTACCTGGGTCCTGGGCTGGTGGGGCTTACAAGTTAATTTGGGGCATTATAGCTTGAAATATAAAAAGCTATTGAAAATTAAAGGTGTTCCTAAGATGGAGGTATAGAAGAAACTCTACCGAGAATACAGTTTCCTCTGTCTAGTAAGAAAATGAGAAGAGGGATATTGGTGATTGGTGCTAATTCTTTAAATCTGCCTGTTCAGATTCTGAAGGTCCTTGTCCCCAATTGGTTTTTGATCTATCAATAAAGATGTCAGCAGCCAATAGTTGGGCATGGGGCAGGACACTTAGAGTTGTGCGGGTAAGATGCAGGGAATATTGCAGGGACTGGGGAACAAGGGAATGCAGTAGCAGCAGGAGATAAAGCCATCCAACCATGTGGCCACTGTGGCCAAAGTGGCCATTGGCTACTTCTCTGAGTGGGCCTGGGGTAGCAGGAAAAGGTTTAGGAGTGCCCAGCATTTGAGTTAGCCAAGGCATTTTAAAGTTTTGTGTGTGCACATCTCTCTCTCTCTCTCTCTCTCTCTCTCTCTCTCTCTCTCTCTCTCTCTCTGTGTGTGTGTGTGTGTGTGTGTGTGTGTGTGTGTGTGTGTGTGTGTGTTGCAGCCAGCCGGGGAGCACAAACTTAGAGCAGCCCAAAACTCACCTCCACAGAGAGGTAATACTTTACAAATTCAGAAGAGGAGAACTTCAGGAAAGATTATGGAAAGATAACTCTTCCATATTTAGATCTGAGGGTAGAGTGAACTCTGTACAAGCCTTAAAAACACAAAGACAAGAGAGTGTATCTGTCCTCTGAAGAGAGGTCCTGGAAAACGTGTGTGAAGGGAATAATCAATGTAGGGGGAGGGCACCTTCTACCACTGAGGTCCCTCAGAATCACTAACCTGTTTCACAGAAGAAAGAAGACATGCAAACAGAGAGGGATGGTCCTTATCAAGAGAAAGCATTACTCTTCAACCCACGATCCCCTAATTGTCCTGCACTCCTATCATAATCCTGAAAACATCTTCATTTACCAACAGAGGTGGCTTTTCTTCTGAAGAATGAAGGAAGTCTCCTTTCTGAGTTTATACTTTACCATTGTTATGGTATTTTCAAGAAGGGAGTGCTTACATGAATGAGTACATAAATAGGTTTTCCTGAATGCTGGTGATATTTCATTCCTGATTGAAAATTACAGGTTGTAGCTACTGTGTGAAGATGCATCAAAGTGTACACTCTGTGATTCATGTGTTTTTTTATGTTTACATTTGAACATTTAATCTAAACACTATTTGTTCTAAAATGTTATATTATTACAAAGCAGAAACCCAAATAATAAATGTCATAAGGCATGGGGGAGGAAATGCAACCATTGACATATTACAAACTTCAGCTTGGCTGCCCTCTTTATTTATTATTATAGTTTTTAATCAAAAAAGAAATTCCAGTGAACTTCCCTTCCATGTTTAGTGCTCCATCCATTTATCAACCTACAGAGATTGTCAGCAAAACATGACTTTCCCTGGTTTATCTACAACTGTCTTAGTACATATTTTTTCCAGTACTTGAATTCAGGCATATACTATCAGCAGGAGTTCTCATATCTGCTCCTATGATTTGTAACTGATACCTCATAAGTAAAAGAAAAACATCTGTATATGAAGCAATGTTTCCCCAAAGCATGAAAGATTTATTAGGATTCAATGAAAATGAAGAACCATCAGTAATATCATTGTTTAAATACTAGTTGTCCTCAATTTAGAATTTTAATTTTTAACTTTACTTTCATTTTCAATATTATTTCAAGCAACTTAAAAATTTTAGGGTAAAATATTCTTTTTGTATGTATACACACACTATTTTGTTTCTCCTGTTTTTAGCTTGGCAATTATTCCTTTATTCATTTCATTTATTTCCCATGACAGGATCCTACTGAATAGAGGCATCATTTATAGTTTAGTTCCTGTCAATGATATAGCATTCTTGGTTACAGAAGAACAACTATTGTTTTATTCAATTTCAATAAATAAACTCTTTAAGACAGCCAAATAAATAATAAATATTTTTAATTAAATGGTAGTTGCCAGAAGCTGGGACATTAAGGAAAGGATATGTGTTCTTCTACACTAAATACAGAGTTTCTGTCATCAAGGATGAATGAAATTTGGGTATTTGGTATACAGCATATTATTTATTGTATACTTCAAAATGTGTTGATAGTAGATCTTAACATAAATTCTACAATTCTTAAAAAAAGAAAAAAAAGAAAACGAAAAACTACTTGAGTGTGAGCTAAACTTAATTTTAACAAAAAGGATATCCCAGTGGCAGGATAGCATAAAGCAGCTTCCTGCCTGGACTCTCTCTGTCTTCCTCTGCTGGGGACTCCAGATACCATGGAGACACCATGTGCTGTGATAAGGATTAATGGTTCCAGTTAGGCAGATAGAGGGCACTGAAGTCTGATGAGACCCACTGAGATGGCTCAGTAGGTGGCCTTTGGATCAATGCTGAAACAGTATCCAGCAATAGCTTCAACCTGGGTGGTCAGCTCAACTACCAAGGGAGACACTCTGAGTCACAAACATTCAGCCAAGCACCTCATAGATTCCCGATCACACAAACTATGAGGTAGTTAAACATTTGTCATGTTAAACTAACCAGTTTGGGAGGAACTTGTTCCACAGGGAACCATGATCAGAACACATGCCAAACTCTTGATTATTCAGCATGATATAGTATATTGCCAGCCTCCTAGGAACATTTGTGGTATTGACTCATCATTTGGGTATTGGTAGGAGTTGTCGTTGTTGTTTTGTTTTGTTTTGTTTTGCATCCCTTGTGCATTTTTCTCTGTGTTGCAGTTTAGTCTTTAGAGTTTTGTTTTGTAGGCTCTCTAAAGTAGTTAACAATCAATTCTTCATGTTTTCATAGATGGTACAAAAACTTACCTTCTGTTAAACAATATATAATTTATAATCCTCGTGCAGTCAGGCTTATGGTTAGTTTTCTCTATCTTGTTGAAACTGGTTTTATTCGTAGAAGGAATGTCAGTCCTCAGATTTTTAGTGGCATCCTGCATTTTATTCTCAGTAGTTCAGAACTTGCTCTCTGCATAGCAATTTAGTCCACCTGTTCTTAGGCTCTTTGTAGTTATGATACAGAGACCAAAGTAAAACTTTCAGAGAGGCCATGAAGGACAAGCTGTGATTAGCCAATGTTTGATGGGTTGAATCCTCATAAAAGTAGATATTTGGACAGTATATTATGTTCTTTTACATTTCGTGCTGTTTCCAGTAATAATAATATAAATTTAAATAGTTGCAATTCTGTATGCTGTGATATTTGGGGGACTTGTGTATTTGGTCATCCTTTCTAATATTTTCTAACTTCATTTAACATGTTATCTTATGCGATAGATTTAAAAATCACCACACAATTCATCCAAGTTGCACAGCCATTTCAATCTTCAGATTAACTTTAATTTGTAGCACGATTTGAGATTTCTTTCAAATATTGAGTTTTTCTTTACCAAGGGCATAGTACAACTTCCTCTTCTTTCTAGTGCTTGCTTTATGACCTTCAATAAACTTCTATAGTTTTCTTTTAATAGGTTTACAAGTTGCTTGTTGTACCTAATCATAAGTATTTAATGAGCTCTCTGTCCATTCTAAATGAATCCCATTTTTCTATTACACTTTAAATTGACCATTGCTTGTGTATAAGAAAGCTATTGATTTTTCAATATTGATTTTTTTTTTAAATCTGGCTACTTCCTGGACGACAGTTTTTTTCATTGCTTTTGGTTGGGTTTTTGTTTCCTTTTCTTTGTTTATTTGTTTTTGGTTTTGATTGACAATCAGTTTATCTAGTCATAAGTATTTGTACTTTGTGGCCATGGTCTAGTATCTCTATCATTGTTAACATAAAAGCCAATCCTTTCATTATTTCAAATGTATTATGGAGCATCTAGGTATTAATATTTGTACATGCAACTTTAATAAAAATCCAGAGAGTGTAAATATTATAGTTCCAGAGGTCAAAAATCAATGCCAGCCTCAGACAGCTATAGTCCAGGAATTCACTTACACTCTAAGGCAGGATGTGTGACTCACTCATATGAGATTCCACCACTGCCAGTGTGCATGCCACAGGGGCCCCGCCCTACAACCTCCAGCATCCTGCTTTCGTCATGACCTTTGCCTTCCTCTACATCCAGGGTCCTGTCACTCATAAGCAAGCACACTCTTGCCATACCATCCTCCTTCAACTCACCACAGCTGGCATGTTCCTTGGCCACAGTTCCCAAAGGCAGGGACCTTTTGAGAGAGGGAACATAATTAACTTACACCCCAATTTAAAACATTTTTTTGATTGTTCATGAAGTTTTCTTAGTGATTATGGAGGATTGTTAAGCCAAGGTATAATAGTTAAGCCAAATTCAATATTTAGCTTAGTAAGATTTTCTCTTTTCTAAGACATTGAAAAATACTGTAATGAATCAAGTGATTTATTCACCCATATTGAATTGCTTAGATGTCTGTTCACTTTTCTTCTAATTTGTTGCTGTCCAATTGAATTAATTCATATGTTTCATGATGGGAAATGCTTTTGCATCCTTATTCTATGCCTTTTGGACATAATATAACAGTCTACTAACACTTTTTAAATTAATTTGCAAATAGCTCCTTTAGGATTACAGCATTTGTTTATGAATGATCTCTTATATGCCATCTTTCTTTAATTTTGGTGCTAGAGTTATATTGAATTCAAACAATGCTTTTGAGAGGGTTTTGTTTTCTTTATTCCAAGCAAAACTTCTCTGTAATCTCTGTAATGAAGAAGTTATCTTTGTAAAAGTGCGTTTGGTCTTACTTATAGAATGACTTGAGTTCCAGCCTCCATCATGATGACAGAAAAGTTTGAAGTACTTCCTTCATTTTCTCAGCATTTTCTCAGATTTGTTTGTGCCACTAGAAAATTATTCTTACTAATGTGTTCAATATTTATCATAAAATATGATAAACTTGGTTCCACACTTAGAAAGGTATGTTTTTATAATAGTACTGTTTTTGTTTTCCTAATTGGTGAAATTTGCCCACGTGTATCTGTTTTGTAATCATTATAAGTGTCTTTTTGTACTTTTGCCGATCATTTCTGACTTTCTTTATATTTTCTACTTAGTCAGTCTTGCTTTTTCCCATCCCTCCAATATGAAAAATCAAACTCAGAGACTGTCACATGCTAAGCATGAATTCTACCACTGAATTGCATCCCCTGGCCTAGTTTTCTGCTTTTATATCAATTATTTTTATTTTCTTAATTGTTTGGTGTGGGGGGTAGTGGTGTGTGGGTGTGTGTATTTCCTTAAATGTATTATGTTACCAAAATAGATGTTAATTTCAATGTAGACATAGTCCTTATTTCATAACCTACCTATAGGAATATTTTTAAGGCTTACCTATATAAATATTTTAAATGTCTGATTTTATTGAATTATATTCTGGCACTATTCTTCATAAGGCATAAATTCTTGTTCTATTTTTATATGTCCTATTTATTCTGGAAAAAACCTGTTTTCTCTCTTTGGTGGCAAATTCCATTATTTTATTTGTACTATATCATGCATATTTACTGTGTGCATAAATTTAACATTGAACCCAAAGCATATTGCCTTGCTTCAGTATAAGAAAACTCTTTTAAATAAATAAAAATATTATATACCCAAATTAACCAGACCCAAAGATTATATGAGTTAATGATCTTATATACAGTTAGAATGAGCATTAAAAATGGAAGCCATGAAGCTTAAAATTTAAATTACATTTCAGTTCTTAATATATATTATGCATTTATCTACCACCAAAACACACAAAAGAAAATTCATGACAGGATTAGAACTAGAAAACACATTTAAAAGAAACATTCTCATATTAAATAAAATATAGTGTTTATAATATCCATTCAATTAAGAATAAGTTGGGAAGATATTTCAGAGTGAAACAAAATATGTAATATCAATACCACATTAAAATTAATTTAAAAAATAAATGGTATTAAAAAGTTCTTATTACAGTAATAAAAATATATTCCATTATAAAAATACAACCTTAAAATATTTTGCACTCTGTACTTCAGTGAGTCTAGCATTAGAACATGTATTAAGACTTTGACCTCATAAAAAGGTAGCATATACCAACTGATATGAGGCCCCCAACACATACACAGCAGAAGACTGCTGGACCTGAACTCAGC
The DNA here is from genome assembly GCF_947179515.1 of Apodemus sylvaticus. NCBI lineage: Eukaryota > Metazoa > Chordata > Mammalia > Rodentia > Muridae > Apodemus > Apodemus sylvaticus. Next base: position 27,802,084 of record NC_067489.1, read on the forward strand.
CAGAGAAGATGCACCTAACCCTCAAGAGACTTGGGGCCCCAGGGAATGAGGAGGTCTGGTGGGGTGGGAGGTGAGAACATCCTCTTGGAGACAGGGGGAGGGGAGGTGTGGGATGTGGAATAGTCGGATTGTGTACCAGGAATAGGATAAAGTCTGGAGTGTAAAAACAGTCTAAAGAATAGTTTTAAAAAGTATCAAAAAGCATAACTAACATTAAAGAACTATGAAATTGCCAAGGAAAACCCAATGAAGAAGCATTCTAAAAAGGTTTCTCTCTCTTTCCCTCTCTTTCTCTCTCTCTCTCTCTCTCTCTCTCTCTCTCTCTCTCTCTCTCTCTCACACACACACACACACACACACACACACACATGCTTATACACACCTTCAGAGTTTAAATGATGTTACAATATAAAAAGGGGACAATACCCTCCCCAGATGTGATAAGCTATCAAATAAACAGCCAAATGTCAAGTCTGTTTCACCTCTTTTCAAGTGGGGTCTCGTAGACCTCTGCAACATTACAGTCTATTTCCAATGTCCTTTGTTATCCTCTAGAATTTAAAAGTAAGACTATGTTGCTGAAAATATCAAATGCCTGAGTTGCAGAATATGAAAAAAAGTATTCTGCTATTAAACTAGAAGCCTTTTGTCTACCTTTTCTTTATTGATTAGGTTTCATGATGCTTGAAGATTCTATGAATGCTACTGGAACATAAATAATTACCAATGATATTACCCAACTATGAACTCTGTGAGCTACAACAGTGATTGTCCTGACAAGATATATCCACGGACATATCAATAAGAAAAATACTATGGGAGTAACTGGCCACTCTTTGATTGGATTTAAAACCCCTAGCTCAAGTAAAAGACATGCCTGGCACTGTGAACTGGGCTAAAATTTGTGACTGGCTTGGTCAGAAGCAGTAGCAGAGAACCTAGTAGTAGTATTCTGCTAAACAGATATAGTAAAAAATTTTATCTTTTTATTTTTTCTGTTATATTTGAGATTATAATTACACCCATTTTCTCCTTCTTTCCCTACTATTAGCCCTTCCATATTTCCTGCCTTGTTCTCTTTTAAACTCAGGACCACTTTTGTTCATTAATTGTTGTTTCTGCATATATATATATATATATATATATATATATATATATATATATATATATATATATATATAAGCATATACATGTAAAATGGCTCAGCCATTAAAGCCTAGGCTCACAACCAAACCCACAAATGCTCTTAGCTTTTTACCCATATGCTAGTGCATACTTCAACCTCCAGCAAGGAAGCTTCTCTTTGCAGTAGATGATGTTTAATGCAGCTACTCCGCAGTCAATGTGCAAAGAAGAAAAGACGGGGGAGTGGTTACCTCTATATGGTAGATGTCATATGTCTTTTCAGCGATGCTCAGGTATCGTCACCCAAGAACCAACTGAAAACTATTAAGAGCCATGTGGAGTAGATGGTTGCAGTGATATAGTTGAATATATGAACTCACAGTGGCTGTGGGAAGGTGCGCAAGATCAAGGCCGCTTCATTCTTAGAAGAGATGGCAGAGGAACTCAAGGTCTCATTCCACCTGCAGAGTTATTGACAGCTGATGGCTATTATGGGAAAGGATGGTCAGCTTTCCTCTAGAATGTGCCCTGAAATGTTACCCATACTGCAGTAGATAGCCACACACACACACACACACACACACACACACACACACACACACAGAGAGAGAGAGAGAGAGAGAGAGAGAGAGAGAGAGAGAGAGAGAGAGTAACCTATAAAAGATTTATTGGTAAAATTTCAATGTTTTTGAAACAAGAACAAAACAAGATAAAAATTCTACACGTCAGTAATTTCTATTAAGTATCCACAGTTAAGTAGTTAATCCCTCTGTTCTTTAGGATTTCTATTGCTGTTATTAAACACCTTGACCAAAATTAACTTGAGGTGAAAAAAGTTTATTTTATGTCTACTTCCATGTCAGCAGTTTATTATCAATGGGGAAAACCTGGAATTGGGAGCTGAAGAAGAGGCCATGGAGGAATGCTGCTTACTACACTGATACTTGGAGATTGCTCAGCCTACTTTATTATAGATAGATCCCAGAACCACCAACCCAGGAGTAGCTAGTCTCCAGTGAGCTGGGGTCTCCCACACTGAACATCCATCAGAAAAATGCCCCATAATAGAATTGCCCACAGGGGATATTTTCTTAATTGAATTTTCCAGCTTCCAAATAATTCTAGCTTGTATCAAGTTGACATAAAAGCAGCCAACAAAATCACTAAGATGGGTAACAAAGGAAATAATGCACTGAGTACTCCTATTTTATTGAATGTTATATTGTTGGTGTTATTTATGACAATAGGACGAGTAAGGAAAAAGTGTAGTTTCTGGAAAAGTGGAGGCAGGAAAAAAGGAAGACATGGAGAAAAGACAAAGGAAAGTCCAGAGCTTCCAGGAAGAATCTGCTGCTATAGCTCAGTTGTTACTTAAGCATGAGAACTTGAATTTCATGGGGGCCACTGACATAAAACCCAAAAGTAGACTTATTATCTACTACTCCAGTACTGGCCAGGAGATTCCAATGGATTCCAGATGCTCCCAGCCAGCCAGTCTAACCAGAAGAATGAGCTTCAATTTCAGTAAAAAGACCCTTCCAGAACACATATACAGGACTAAGAGTGCTAAAGGGCATTATCTTAAGGCAAATATTTAGCTTCCACATGTGTTATCACAAGAGTGAATACCTCCCAAAAATACATATACTTACATGCATACAACATACACACACACACAAATGCATACAGCACACACATACATACATACACACACAGTAAAATATTTTTAGATGTCTATTTTCCCAAAATTGACTTACAGAATAAACACAGAAGTGGGAGAGAAATAAGAAAGGGTGTGGGGGGGAGTAATTACAATGTATTATATACATGTAAGAATAAAATTTGTTAATAAAAAAGAAATTGGAAATGAAAGCCCCAACATCCTAATGTTGAATAATAATATAAATGCAATTTTAAGAACAACAGAGGAACATAGTGAGGTAAATAGGAAAAGCAACCAACTTCACTTTAACAAGAGTGGTTCAAATTAAAAGCGGAGGAATAATTTGCTTTCAATTGTAGGAGAACAGAAAAACTTGATATTGGAGCAAAGAAAAGTCTTCACCCCCCACTCTCTGAAGCTTGAAGTAATGGGAGCATTTAGTTGGAGAAAGTCTATACAATTTTATGACATTGGATAAGAGAACAATTTTTGAGACATGTATAAATGGCATCCTTAGTGTTTGTGCCAGTTATTACCATTTGTCACAAGTCACCCATTCTTACATCCTTCCCAGACTCTTTAAATAGCAAAGCAAAATATGTTTCAAAAACTTTAGCTAATGCTCCACTTGTGCATGGATTTCTGGAAACATGCATGCTATTGCAAATGCTCTGTAAAGTGTGTGTGGGGGGGTGTCTTTTATTTCCTCTCAATTTCCAAGCTCTCTCAATTTCACATCCTTTATGCCTGCAGAACCAGTGGCATGTGAATACCTCCACCATGTGCTACTGCTAGCTCATACTGGGCCCTGGACCCTGGACCCTTGGACCACAGATGCCTAGTCCTTTGTATGGTGACTGAGGAAACATATTTCTGGATAGCTTTTTTGAAGAGGAAACTTCTTCAACAGTTTAAACTCTCTGTCAAATAAATAGATTACATTATCAAAGTTAGTTTAAGGCCAAGCAGAGTAACTCAGTGAAAAGCTGAGAAAAGCCAGATTGAATCTGTCATCTTGGAGAGGAGTTTGAGCCAGAACAGCTGAGTTGAACCATCCAGCCAGACTTCAGAAAGTCTTCACTAGGAAGTATGAGCTAATTCAGAAGTAAACCTCTGAGATGGCAATTACAATAATCAAATAAAAGTCACTTTAACAGGGGCCTTAACTAGGTGTGATTTTTCTATTGGAATACCATTTTTATTGTCCCAGTACAGAGCACTATGTTTGTTTTTAATTATGATGGCCGTCTTAATAATTACTGACATGTTGTCATACACTATCACAAACTTCAGAGCTGTTCACTAAATGTCACAGTCTTCTTCAACTTTCTGCACTACATTTTTATTTCTCACCATGACCTGGACAAGAAAACTGAGTTGTATTCATGGCCTGAACCGGAACACTCTATCCTCTGCCAAACAAACTAATCCTTAAATTTATATTTACTTCATGCATATTCTTAGACCGTAGGCAGAATAAAATTTGAGGGTTTTTTTTTTTTTTTTTTTGCAGAACGTTTTATAAATTAGTCCTAATCCAGTTTACAGTGATGTCTTTGTTCTCCTATATTAAATATCATGAACTGGGCCTCTGGTGTCTTTGTTTCTCTCTTCAGCCTTATCTTCTAAGCCTCCAGCATACTGGGCCACTGATCTCCAGTTACCTTTCTCAAGAGTTTTTCTAGGCCACACATCTAAAAAGGTTTCTGCAATCTACCCACAAGTCAATTCTAAAGGCTTAAGAGCCACTTGACAAAACTTGTCACCAACAGACCAATTTTTCATGAACTGACACCTCCAGAGTCAAATAAATCTCCTTTGAGAAATAAACTATTATGATACTAATAAGCTGATTGAGATAGCCAGCAGTTACATGGTAACTTCCACCCCTCATTATGACGGTATCCGAGGAACTCATATAGAAAAGGAGAATGTCAAACAGTATCTAGAGGTTAAAAAAGAAAAGGCTTCCCTGAAACTTCCAGTGTCACTGAGTCCTACATAAGGAAAGTAGTAAGGCACCTTTCCTTTTTCTACCCAGGGATTCTGAAATATCACCTCAACTCAGCACCGTTTAGATCAACCCCTGTAACTCCTGAGCGCTGGTGAAATGCAGTCTTAGAATAGTAACTTTTAATTGCCTGTAGTGATTGTCTCAGAGGCTTACTGCCTTTGTCATCTACCCTAGGCTTAGTCCTGGAAGCTTTTATACCCTCTATACAGTCATACCTTGGTCCAGAATGTTTTTACCCTCTGAGACTTACTTCTGTATAAGATTAGCCCTTCCTTCTTCTCTCTGAGCTCTGGCTGAGATATTGCTGGCTCCTGCAAACAGTGAGAACAAAGAAGCCCCTCCCTGGCCCCATCAACATGGCATTATCTGAGCTCTACTGACACAGAAAAATTTAGATTATATCCAGGGTCTTGTGTTACCCAAACTGTCAAAATATAATACAGCAAAATTACCAGTTATTTTAAGGATTCCCATCTCATTTGGAAAAGACAACACCATGAGGATACAGGAATTGTAATTTTCTTTGAATGATTCTAAAGGTACCTTCATAAAAAAAATTCCCCAAATATATTGACAGAAAACATGCTTGGAACAAGTGAAATAAAATTAAAACAACCTTCATAAATAATGGTTTAAAGAACACTAAATACAAATTTTAAGTATAAAAATTAAAATTTCAAGTCAGCAGTACACTCAATACCAGAAAGAAGAGAACAGAGAGCAAAGAATCAGTGACATTGAAAACAGCATGAAAATTACTCAGTTTGAACAACAGAGTGACAAACAGCTAGAAAAAAAGAAACTTGGGAAAGTGTAGAAATATATAAATGAATGGTTTTTCAATAGGTGATTGTTAAAGTATTATTGGTATCCCAAGAAGAGAGAAGGTAAAGAATGGGGCAAGGCACCATGGTGCACAGCTTCTAATATTTTCTAAAAGACACCTTCCCATATATTAGAAAAGTTAGCAAAGCCCACATAGGGGAAACTTAAAGAAATGCATACTACTGTGCACCAAGAACTTTGGAGAAGTCAAAACAAAGAAAGGTTCTTAGAAGTAATGTGAGAAAAATGATCTGTTATCTAAAGGAGAAAGGGAGTTTGGTGACAGATTTCTTAAAGGAAGTCAGAGCAGAAAGAAATGCATGTCTTTCAGATGGAGAAAGAGAGAAATCCATGATCTTTTTGACACATCAAAAGCTTTCAGGAAAGAAGGGAAACCAAGAATTCCTCAAATAAACACTACAAGAATTTGTTGTAAATGAATCTTCTCTGACAAAGACCAAGTTAAGTCCCAGAAACAAAACTGATGAAAGTATTCTTCAAACCTTAAGGATAAGAGTGGAAAGGAGGAAGCATAACAAAATAAACAATAAAAATCAAAACGAGGTGAACTCAATAAACCTTGATTCTGACCTTGAGTTTTACATATTAGGTTGAAGGTTGAAACAAAACCCAAAACATGAAATTAGTTACTGTGGCTGTTAATACCCAGTGATTATCTGATATATAAGGACCGGTAGAGGAACTCAAAGACTAGAAGGCTTCCTCATTTCTCTCCAGCTGTTAACAGGCAGGCAGTACTGGATCCTTACATGATGGATGAGTTTCACACTCTGATAACTATACATATATGTTTGTAACTGAGGTGAAAACCCTACCCTAGAGGAGGGCAGGACCATTGCCTAAGCTTGGACTTTGCTTCAAACTCCTAACCCTGTGATGTTCTCACTACAGTACAATATACACTCTAACAAGGAGACGGAATAAACCTCTTCCTTATTACACTGCCTTTGCAGAATAGTTCATAGCTAAGAAAATGTGAAACAAAACACACATGTTTATTTTCTTGTTTGATATTGAACAATAAACAAACTAAATATCCACCTTTGAAGATATGTGATGAAAGCCAGTCTTCTAACATATCTCTTCTTCTAACATATCTTCAATTTCTTTTAGATATTTAAATTAAAATGTATAATCTAATTAAAAACTTTTAATCAAAATCTTAAAGTACTGATTCTAGATAAAAGCCCTGGTATTTCAACCCACAAGTTACTTTCCACCGACTCCCAGCACAAGCCTCTGGGTGTCTCATCTCCTAATGTTACTGCTAGGACCTTGTTTAAGATACAAGGCTCACTGTAACCCTTGCATCCCCGTGATTATCTCACCCCACACCAGGCTTCCTGTCTCCCACATTTAGTCTTCCAGAATGTGTTCCTTTCTCCGAAACCCTCCTGAAGACTTCTCATACTTAGAAGCCTAAAATTCAGTCTTTTGCATGGTCTTTCCTATTCACATTTTCAAATAGAAAGAAACTGAGCTTCTGAAATTTAAATAAGTGAAAGAATGAAGAACGTTAACTCCATAACATTTTTTACTTCCATTAAAAGCATCACGATTACAAGGAAACTATATATATATGTGTGTGTGTATGTGTGTGCGTGTGTGTATGTGTGTGCATGTGTGTGTGTATGTATATATATATATATATACGTATACATATGTATATGTATATATATGTATGTGTGTGTGTGTGTGTGTGTGTGTATCCTGGTACAATTTGCAAATAGAATCTATGCATTTACCTTGTATGCAAAGCATAGTAGAGCTTCCCACATCCTGGGAATCACAGCAAGACAGATCCTAATCATTCCACATATACATTTGTTTCATCTAAGAGGTGAAGTTCCCAGACCTCAGACAGTGACACAAATACTCTTTACTAATGAAAGAAGTCCTAACCCACACTCAGCCTTTACAGGCACTGAGGTTTCACAAGCTAAATTAACTCAGAAATTATACCTACAAGACTATGGCATTGTAAGCCTCGATAGAGTATGCCTTGTTTATCCTGAAGCAATTGCAACTTAGCGAATAGAAGATTTATTTCTACCTATGCAATCACAGATAAAAACATCTCATTCTTAAGTTTCTACATCATTGAATTGCTACTAAGATGGGCAACCACAGACACACTCCCAGATTTCACATAAAAATGATGTGGCTGTCTGAGTATCAATAGAAGTGAAAGAATTTGTTCAGGGAACTTGCTTCTAGACTCCAGGTAGCAATCAAATACTAATAATATAATTTTCCCCACTTAATAACAGGCAGTGTCCACCAACACATACCTTAATTCCAATGTCCATGCTCGTACCACGCATTTTCAATGACTATGAAGAGTGAAGTGTTGCAAATATTTGATGAGTAGACAGAAGGAAAGAAAGCTTATGGTCAGTAAACAAACTGAAAGAGAATAGCTTTCCAGCATGCTGAAGATTCTCTGACACATCATTAATCCAAGGAAAAATCTCTCCAAACTTACTGATGCGTGGATTCCATTTTCAAATTTCTCATTAGTTCCTCTTTATGGGTTAAATGCTGATGTTCACGAGTGAATGCACACAGCTTCAGCTGATGGGTGTAATTGGGTTGTAATGGATTTTAGCTGCTGTTCCTTCTGATCTAGCCAATTTGAAATGCGGTATCAATGTATTCTCCATCTCTGGGTATGGAATGAGAAATTGAAACCTACAAGATGAAATTTATCAACTTTCATAAAGTCAGCTTCAGCCATCATAAAACTGTTAAACTTCTCATTATCATTCTACTGCGGTTATTTCTTGAACTCTGGTCTGACAGTCAAAATATTAAAGTGTATTTGGAGTAAGTAGAGTTGATCCTCCAATATTCTGTCTGTCCTCAACATTGATTTAGGTGCTGTAAATATTACCAAGTAAAGATGACATTAACACAGCAAAATTTAACACCAGAAACATAAAATGACAAGAAAAGATTTACAGGTTGTGAAACCTTCTGCAATTTTATATTTAAAACGTGATTTGCAGCTACACCAGGTTTGATAACAAAGATTACATGTTTCAAAGTCTCAGAAATTGCTTTTCTGGCATATTCTGGCATCTCTTGGGTCTGAAATCTCTGGTGATAAATGGAGGACATGGTCTGGAGAAAACCCTAGGAGTTGTTAGCTCTCAGCGTTGCCCTTCATTTTTTCCACTCTTCCACGAGTGTTTTGCAAGTCACAAGCAAGTCCTTTGATTCTCTATTCATGAGCACTGTATGTCAGTGAGATACAGAATCTAATTGACCTCGAACAGACTGAACTTGCCTTTTATCTTTAATAGTGTGAAAGTGGAAGATATGGTAAAGCAGCTATTTTATTAAGAATGTTCAGCCAGAGGTGTCATGGGAAAACAATTCTCTATTTCTACCAGCCTTAAATCCTCTTCTAAATTCATGCAGAATTTCAAGGTTCTCATACAATTCTCAAGCTTTTTTAAATAATGCAAAGAACACTATACAACACCAGCAGACATTGCCTATCATTTGTTTTATTCTACAAATGCATCTTGTCATTGATCAATTTAGAGTACATACATACTAGGCAAAAAAACTGAGGAAGATATATGGTCTAGTCCCATCCCACCTTTGAATTTATGTAAAATTCTCTTTGTGTTGTTCATCTTAACCTACAAAAGACATCTGTTTCTTGAATTTATACCTGCTTGGAAATGAAAAGAATTAATATCTTATTTGCTTTTCATAAATAATGGTAATTAACACATATTCCATTTAGCATCTTCAAACCACTTGACAAACATTAAGTAATTAATTAATTAAGCAGAAGGCCATGATAAGCTTAATTGGGATCTCTCCAAGAAAAGGCAATACTTCTTGGTTTGTGTAGGGTTTGAAATAACAAGAATAACCTTTCTTGTGATATTTGACTGCCAGTTTGAGCACGGAAAGTGCCTGAGTGCATGGCAATTAAATGTTTTTTCAAAAGGTCAATTGGATTTTTTGTAACCTCCAAAATGAAAGGATCTCTTTCTCTCTATCTCTCTCTCTCTCTCTCTCCATCTTCTTCCTCCATCCTTGCTCACTTTGTCTCCATGTCTTCTTTGTTCTCTAGTACTACTGTTGACTCTCACACACATGAACACATACTCATGCGGAAGAACAAGTCTAGAACAAAACTTCGAACAAATAATTTTGTTAAAATATATCATTTTACTATATAAGCATTAAATCAAACATACATATCAAATAGTATTTTGAAGAAAAATAATTGGATTATTCCTATAAATAAGTATTAAAGCCAGATATTATTTTCCATGAAGACAATACCTTGTTTTCCTGCCTGATCCACAGGGAAAAAATGATGTCACAGTACTCTGTAATGTGCCAACAAGCAGCTCCTAATTGACAAGAAATAAACTCTAAGTTCTTTTACTACTTATATTTGTAACTCTGCCCTTTGGGTTCAATACAGAGTAATCCTTCTTAATGGAAATCATCTCATCTTAAAGATGGCAAAGCTCATGGGAAAATGGCAATGAACTTTCATGGGGCTATACAAACACACAGACATGTACAGACACATACAAACACACATGCACACATACACATATACGTATATTTCACATACTATTGAGTGATAAGTTTAGTAACCTGACCCTTTGAAGAAGTTCAACAAGAAAGATAAACTCTGCAAAGCTGTTTTTTATCTCAAATCTTTCCCTTTGAGTAGAAAATATTACTTTCCAAAAGAAGGATAGAATAAGTCTAAAATATGTTTATGAATAGTCTTTAATCCAATCAGAGCTTAAAGTTCTGAATCTCATTTTGTAGACCATTTGCACAAAAAAATAACTCAATAGTAAATATTCATTAGTTACATTTATTTAAGTTGGTGTTGGCTTATCGCTCATTGCATTATTTACATGACAAAAAAATGATCTTAGCCATTTCTGAAAATCAATTCTTCTGCTTGAAAAATAAGGAATTGTGATTGTATTAAAATAATTAAAAGAAAAATATTTTATAATTCCAAAGGCATTCTTTATTTACTCTTGTAAGATTTAGATGAATGCATGCTATTGGTAAATTCATAAAAGCATCTGCTCTGACTTTGTCTCTCTTGAAAATGGTTTCCATCATACAGGATTTGTTTCCTCACCTGAGGGACATCAAGATTTGGTTCACGTAACTGGTTTCACATACAAAGGCATGACATAATAGCATCACAATTATGCCCATATCATGTAGATAAGAATAACCTTAATAACAAACTCATACACTAAATTCATTTTGTAAAAAATTCAACTCAATTTGCTTTTGATTTTTATAAATTTCAAAACAATTCTACAATGGTTTGTTTTGATTCCTATGATAAGCCATCTTTAAAATGAACAGTGTAAAAATTGTGTACTCTTTAGTAGGCTGTCTACATATGTAACATACTTGAAAACATATTGAAGATTAAGTGACACAAAAAGTACATCTCATTCCTAAATGTACATGTAGATTTTCATCATGAAAATGTGGTAGTATAAAAAGATATTCTGAAAACACAAGGTCAGAAGTAATCAAGAATAGCTTCATAGATACCAATTAAAACAAACTTAAAATAAATATAAAACCTATACAGAAATGACAGAAAGGCTTTCCTTCATATCAAAGGATTAATTCAGCAAAAGCATGCAACAGTGGTAACTATATCTACAACCAACACCATACTGCCCCAATATATGAAACAACTATAAATAAACACTAAGAAAGAAATATATTTAAATGCAAAGAAACCTGGAAACTTTAGTCTTCCATCTCTGTCAATTAATAAATTATCAAAGTATGAGTTAAATTATACTATAATCTTCCACCACTCAAATGTCCCACATCCTTCTTAAGGGCATCTCCAAGATTCACCCACAAATTCTATCTGTGCCACATCTACTCTCTCCACCCAGTCAGATCTCTCACATGCATTCCCAGGGTCTAGTTGACTCCCTTCTGTGCAACATCCAACATCCACCCATCTGCCCAGGTGAGTCTCCCTGATTCTCCACATCCACTCAACAATGCCAACCTACCGATCTAGGCCAGGTCCTACATTCAATTCCCCAGATTTATTTGACTACTACTACCTGTATGGCTCCATAGCTCTAGACTTCTGTCTACATATCCCTGAACACCCAAGTCTCTGCCACATTAATTACAACCTTTTCACATAACCAAACCTACCCCAACATTTAAGTCTTGAACCAGGAGACACATTCGGTACACCAACCACCATTTGCTTTACCTACCTGACACCATTTCACCCAAACAATTTCAAAGCTTTAGGACCCACCTGCCCACATATTCTCTCTTCTTTCCTAACCTAATCTAACCATATCAGACTTAGAACTAACTCAGTCTGCAAGCTCAGATCTTATTGTAACAATACAAACAATATAAGATCAAACCAGTGTCTTCTCTCTAAAACCTACATATTCTGTACAAATATTTGGCAATGATAATTACCTTGTTAGATCCAGGATACAGAATTTTAAAAGAGCAACCATAAATGTTGTTGAAGAACTCAAGTTGCTTAAAGAAGGCACACATACACACACAAAACCTTAATGAAATTAAGAAGAAATGACTTAAGAAAAATAATTGCCTAAATGTTGCCCAGAAAACACAAACATAAAATTGAGGAAAATGATGATCCAGGACTTGAGAATAGAATTGGATAAGGAGACAGAAACAATGAAGACACCTAAAACTGAAATGAAGGTAGAAATGAAAAGCCAAATAACTCAACTAGAAAACTCGGAAAACTCTAAGTAGAAACAATGAAGTAGAAAATAGAGTATAGAAACTCAAAGATAAACTAGGATGTCTAGACAGAATAAGCAATGAATATGAGCAAATTTAAAGAGAGGAAAGAAAGATACAGGAATTTGGAAAACTAGGAAGATGACCAAACCTAATTATAGGCATAGATGAGAGAGAAGAATGCCAAGTCAATGGCAAAGACTATATGATCAACACCACCATAAAAGAAAGTTTCTAAAGAAAGTTATCTAAAGAAAGACTGCCCATATAAATCAAAAAAGCACACAGAACACTAAATAGATAAGTCCAGAAAAGAAGCTCTCTATGACATATCATGGTTAAAACACTAAATATAAATGACAAAGAATGTGTATTGAAAGCTGCAAGAGAAAAACCCAACTAATATGTAAAGGAAAACCCATTATAATAACACTTAGCTGGATATTTTAAAAAAAGGCACTAGAAATAATTTTGATACTCTCAACACATAACAAAGTTAATTGTTTAAAGTTACTGATTTTCCAAGTAGCCTAATCTCATCAAGTTAGTTTATATTTGTATCCAAATGTCACATGGTACCTAATAAGTATGTCTAACTATTCTCAACTAAGAATCTAAAACTGGTATTTTAGAAAGCTAACACAAAATAATAAAGTTGAGATGAATAAACAGAGTCAGAGATGATGGGAAGAAGGCAAGGGCTGCCTTACGTTGAGTGCAGACCTGCATCATCTTACAAAAAATAATATGAACTTAACAATGTCATCATTCCTCATCAGGAAATGAAACAAGAAGACACAAGGCAAGAAAGCTGCAAGAGAAAAACCCAACTAACATGTAAAGGAAAACCCATTATAATAACACTTAGCTGGATATTTCAAAAAAAAGCAGTAGAAATAATTTTGATACTCTCAACACACAAAAAAAGTTAATTGTTAAAAGTTACATATATTCCAACTAGCCTAATCTGATCAAGTTACAGTTTATATTTGTATCCAAATGCCTAATAAGTATGCCTAATTATTCTCAACTAAGAATCTAAAACTGGTATTTTAGAAAGCTAACACAAAATAATAAAGTTATTATAGGCAAAATATCAAAGGAGGACCATGAGTTGGTATAGGTTTATTTTTAAAATGTTTGTAGGTATGTGTGTGTGTGTGTGTGTGTGTGTGTGTGTGTGTGTGTGTGTGTGTGTATGTGTGTGTTTGTGTATAAACCAAAGAACTTTGTTCTGGCTTTTGAGAACTAAATTCAGGTTACTATGTTTGCACAGCCAAGTACCGTTGCATGCCAAGCCATCTTGTTTTCTCTTGTTTTTATTTCTAGCTATCAAATCCTTTAGACCTACCCATGAAACTATTGACAGAACAGTAGGGGAGTCAGGATTAGAATACTGAGAATGTTAGCACTATTGAGAAGAAGATATTACATATTTTCCCTTTTTATTGTCATCCTATATCAGAAGCATTTCTCTTCATTGTAACTTCTTTTTTGATCATTTATCAGAGCCTATCTGACTTTGTAATCAGTTAGTCATTCCTGGGTAGTTATGAAGAATCGGGTCATTTTTTTTGTTGTTGTTATTGTTGTTGAGGATGATGATGATGATGGTGATGATGATGATGGTGATAGTGATAGTGAGGATGGTGTGTTTTGTTTTATTTTTATCTACTCCTGCTTTTCCATCATTTAAAACTGCCTGGCCTAATTACCCCATTTCAACCAATATGGAGTTTGAATATCTTTCTGTAACTATCATGATCAGAGTTTCTAGTTCCACTTCAAAAGCAGTTCAAAGATTGGCATCAGCACAAAATTACACAGCAAGAATATCCTGCACTGAACTCTTTTAAAATGCTCCTCAACACTAAACCTGATTACAGAAAATTAATCAACTCTTTGAAATAACAGTGGGATATTTTTCCCTTCAGTTGAGAAAAAATGATGGAAAGGAATAGAACAGATCTTTCAATCCATTTAGAGAACAAAATTGAAAGGAGAGGCCAGGATAAGAAAATCCTTTACTCTTCTTCTTACAACCTTTCTACTTGATTTATGGACAACTTCTTTTTTTTTCTGGCAAAAAAAGAAAAGGAAAGAAAAGGATAGACAGAAAATCTTATAAGAAGGAACAAGAAGAATAGCTATTGGATTTCTTTTGTCTCTCCAAAGTAACAGAGCATCCACAGGAAGGGCACTGCTCAGTGACAATGGTAGAGGGGTCATTTTGCTCAAAGCATATTTGCTACCATTTCACTAAACATTCATTTTATTAGCATTTAGCTAAACCAATAAACCATTTCATTTCTGATAAACGAACTGCTCTTCTTGGTTTCCTCTTTGTGTGTGTTTGTGTGTGTGTGTGTGTGTGTGTGTGTGTGTGTGTATTCACAAACAAAAATTTTATTATTCTACATCTTTAGCCATGACACCCATTCCCTAAGCTAATTAAAAAATATGTATATGCTATGCATATGCTTAGATTTCAAAAATAATTCCTTCATTGTTCAAGGGAGAGAGTAAATTCATGAAAAGTCGTAAGCATGGATGCTTACCCCTGGTACTGTAGGTTTAACCTGTTACACCACCCCTGATTAAGATATGATTGATGTTCACATAAATATTTAGAGAAATGTACTAGAGATTATAGTTGCAAATATCTACAGAATTCTCATAAACATCACCAACAAAAATACCCTGTACTCCTAGGACTCTTTTTTCATGTAGATGGTACATGAAGTCAGAAAAAGGAAATTTATTAATTTATGACATCATATAAAATTTAAGTAAAAGACAGTGCAGTTAAGCGAAAATGGGAATGTGAGTGTCTGCCTCAAACAAGAGAAAAAGCAAACATGGCCTTGAAGAATCTAAGCAGAGATCCACTTTATGTATGAACAGAACAAAACTATACACAGCCAGATGGCTACAGCCACTTATACATGAGAAGGTGTATATACTGAAGAACTGCACATAGCATGTGTGCCAGATGGGGAACATAGCCACCGTATAGTGCTGGATCCATGACACACAAGCAGGTTCATGAAGAAAAATGGGGGCACAGAATGGAGAGGAGAGCCAGCACTGGAGAGTGTGGACACTCTGCACTGGATATAATGGAGAGGAGAGTAGCTGGAGGAGATATAGCAAGTTGCACAGCAGTGTAAGAGAAAAGAATGGAAATTTTGTCCATTGAGACGGCTTTTAAATGAAGGATGCATAGTTTGAAACCATATTTGGAAACCAAAGACTAACAGGTATGGAGAATGGTGCCTGGCTCATGATCACATGTAGTTTCTGACTTACATACTAAGGATCCCAGAGGATCGAGAGGCGGCATGATGCTGTAAAGCCAGCACCTCATTTTTCTATCTGATGGATCTGTGTTGAATACTGGTAAGCATCTACACATGTAGGATATTCTGTTAATTCTTCCTTTTTGTCTTTATTTTCCATCTACCTTTTTTTCTTTGTATTTTTTCTGTCCCTTTTTATTTCTGCCTTTCTATGTCTCTATTATCTTCTTTGCATTCATTTATTCATTTGTTTTTCTTTCAAAGCTGTTGTCTAAACTCAGGGTCCTATATACCAGACAAACACTGTCTTTTACTCCTGAGCTACCTGTGGCCTGCCCTCTTGTTTATTGCATAGATTTTAGGTACTCAGCAAGTTGGTTTGACTTACTTATACTTAGTGGCTTGAATGCTATGGTTGAGCAAATTCATACATTTACCAACATGTTTTTACCCCTTCCTAGGAATACTGGTTACCATTGGCCAACCTAGTGCAAAAAGACCAAAAGTAAAAAGCCTTACTCAGAGATGTAAGCACCTACCATTTTGTAACCTAGACTAGAATGTACAATTCCTTTCTGAAAATGCCAGGTTGTTTATCTTCTAAACTTAGTGGGACACTTAGGCTATGTCAGAACTGTCAATTTTTTGATGCTACAAAAGCATCCAAAGAAGACCTAAGGCAAATGAGTATGACTATATTTCAATCAATCTTAATCTCCAAAAGCAGAGTGGACTATGCCTAAACCATTTTTTCATTGGCTGGCCTAAAGCAGCCTGAGTCAGCAGACTTTCTGCAAAGCTGAAGGTGTCCTTGTCTATGTTGTAAATACAGCTGCCAAAAACATGTGGTCAGTGTACCCTAGATCTATGATTAGCAATGCCTCTAAGGAGCTACATTTTCAATTTCATTTCATTTCATTTATATCTCCAAGTGGTGCCAATGATTATATTATTGACCAACTCTGGCCTAAAGGAAAACCTAGACATAGGAAACTACAAAGACTATATTAAAAATGCTTAGAGCCATACTGACACAGGTGAGAATAAACTAGTTCTAATAAGGAGTTTACATGGCTTTGTACATGAAATGGCATTTGAAATGAAGGAATGTGTAGACTTTAGCTTTTTTTTTTTTCTAGCATTGCAGGCAAAACCAAAGCAGACAAATCTGAGAAATGCTTTATGATTAGAGCTACATCTTTTACTTTATACTGTTTTCCAGGAGTCCTCTGTCTTAGTGGAAGACATCGAGGCTTTAGAATTAGGAAACACTGATACAAAGTGAAGTATTCTGCATGTAAAACATGATGAACCTCAACCATTCTCAGTCTCAGTTTTCTCATCTTTCAAATGTACAAAGCAACACTGGCCACTTCTTTCACGTACAGCAAACAAGGATGATTCAGTGATAGTACTTGGGATAATGAACTTAGGATCCAGTTACTGAATCTTCTACTATCTGCCATGAAGTCTCTTAAGACTAACTACTGAAACACTTGGAATAGCAGTTCTAGATAGAACCTGCCATCTTGTGAGATACTTGGTCTCAAAGGTGTTTGACCAGCAATTCAATTATAGTTAGTGGTCAGGTGTCTAGTTTTGGCATGGAATCTATTCATATTTCACTTTAGTTTATAAATAATCTTTAAAAGGTATCTGTTTAAGTATCAATCAGTATGTCATAAACTAGAGCAATGAATTTTGATATTTAGCAGCATTATCTAAAACAAAGCAAACATGCCTTTGGAGGACTTTGATCTGTAGCTTCTTCTCACATGGATTGGTGGTAAGTCCTATCGTTTCTAACAGTTAATTTTTATTTCCAAGGCAAAGCATTATTGCCTTGGAATTACTCAAATATAAGTTAAATCAGTCGACCCTATCTTGTTTCTCAATACAAACACACACAAGTCTTTACAGACATGATTGTCTTTCTTACGTCAACAAAAACAGCACAATGTCACAAGTGTAGGTATATGTTTTTATTTCACTTTTTAGTCTAAAGGAAATTTAGCTAAATCACAAGCACTGTAGAAAGTAGGTATGTTGAAAGGTAAGGGGTATGTATTCTGTGCCTGGCATAATACATCCCCTTCTACCCACTTTGAGGTTTCTCCTTAAACAGAACTCTCTACACTAACATATCCTTAAGGCATTCCTCTTTTTGGGTGTGATAGAAAAGTTACAATTATTATGAAATGAGATTATTTCACACTAAAACATGAATTGTAAACAGAAAGAGAAACTAGCCCACAAATATTACTAGACACTCTCTTCCCAAACCTGACATCTAATCTCCATCAGAGATAGTATAGGTCAGTAGTGCTGCATCTATCTCATGGTAGTTTGATTATTGTCCATAGAATATGGCTGAGCATAAACCACCACGCCACTGGAAGGAAGACTATTGTGGTGGTTTGAATATGCTTGTGATCATGGTGCCTCATCCTAGCAATGAAACCCTAACTCAGACAACTATCAAGGTCAAGATACAGTAACAAAAGAAGTCTATCAGTTTTGAGAATTGATTCCCCTACCTTATTCACTTGAAACTGGGATTAGCCACATAGTCCCACATTAGCCACATAGTCCCACATTAGCCACATAGTCCCACATTAGCCACATAGTCCCACATCAACATCAACCCCTCCAGTGAACTTTCTCACACTCAAAGTCACTAGCTCATGTATAGTGTACATTTTCCTCTCCTTTAACTCGAAGGGAATTTTGGAAGCACATAAAAGGAAAGTGATATTGAGATAACTGTGCCATGTTATTTACTTAAATACTGACATGTTCTATGCTTTTGGCCTGAATGGCTAAACCTTGGTTCAAAGAAGTGAACATTCTTAGCACCAGTTAAAGGCTGGATGGGAAAGCAGTGTTTAAAATCCATTTCTAAGATACTGCAGTTCATTTCTTACTCTACTGCATGGAATGTTCCCTTCAGATAGTCTTCTTCCTGAAGTCTATAGATTCCTAAAGTTTGATTTATTCCTAAGAAAAATATAATAGCTTATATTCCTCTTGTGTCAAAGTTTCTTCTTTTAAGCAATTATAATGCTTTAGAGAGCTAAACATACCAAATTTACAAATTCCATACCACTGTGGTATTCCAGAATTTGCTCTGCTTCCATAATGGCCTCCCATATTTTGCTTATATTTTATTCCTTTTTCATAAGTGCAATCTTGTCACTTGTATTAGTCCAACTCTGTGAAGATTTCCTAAAGAACATTCTTTGTTGACTTGTACAAATAGTCAGCACTGAGTACTTCAAAGCTAACTGAGCTTTTCAAAGGGCTCATAGCAACTGTATGTTTCCAAATTGAATGTACCTAATGCCATGTATGTGAACATGACATATAATTGCTTCTTCACCCACGGTATGGCAATGGGTGGAATCTCCTTCTCAACTACTGGAATTAGAAGGACCTAGTCAGTACATCCTTTGTTGAGTTTAAGGAATGGCCTCCCTAAACCATTCTGAGTTACATGTAGTGTCTGTCTTATTGACTAGCTAACACAACTCAGTGTTTCCAAGGAGACTTGACTGTTAAAACAACATTATTGTATTTGTGTACCCCCCCAAAGACTTTGCTACATTTTAGCTGAGCTCACAATCTTCACAAGCATTTATACATGACAGTTTAGGAAGCTTTGCTTCCTCTGTAATGGCTGAGAATAAAACTTTAAAGCAAAACATCTCAATGGGGTGTCTAGCATCTCTTAGGAATGAGTAATCTGAGGCCGCTAGGAAACATTACTTGATCATCACTTTGAATTTTCCTTTTCTCCTTGGTTTCATCTCATTAAGTATTTCTTTTATCCCCTCACACCACCCCACACTGTTGGTCTCCCTTCTGGCTGTCTTATATCTTTCAAATATTTGACAAGCTGCGCGTTTTGATTGATCTATCTTTTTCTGTTGTTCTTACTCCCCCAAGTACTAACTTCTCTCTTCAATGGATTTCTGACTATCGTTCTTTGAGATTAAATCAATGAAAATTACAAACGCCAAAGAATTCACTAACAGCTACTTTACCACTCTCCTCATTTCTCTAAAAGACTCTTTTCCCCCCTCAACTTTTCAATTTTGTTCCAAGAGAATCGTATACCTTAATTAAATTATTACAATTCTTTTGAGGTTTATGAATAAATCTTCATTTGTTTCATTTATTAGTACTGGATCTGCTTTTGTTAATTGTGTAAATGGTCCCCATAGGCAGAAAAGCAATATAACGCAAATGAAGCGGGCCTGTTTGTTAAGCATAGTCAATTTGATTAACATCGCCATCAATATGATGAATGGAAGTATTTTGGAACAAGTTGCCCAGTGACTTGAAATTGACAATATAATGTGTGTGCCATTAGGACTAGAACAATAAATTCAACAATGTATCATAGTATTTATTGATTTGGGAAACTACTTAGTTTAGAATAAAATAATGATCTTTGCATTTACATAGACCCATTCATTCTTAGATTCCATGCTCGTAAATAAACTTCATCTTATTGCTTAAATGATGTGAACAATAAGTGGGTCTCATCAGGACTGAAGGAGTAAAGTGGTGATACAAGGATGTAGACCTAGGATTTAACGTGGTAGTAATTGATTACCCCCGGCTAGCTAACATTATGTAGTTAATAAGGAAGGATTTATAGCGAATATAAATAAATGTCTATGGAAAATACTTAAAATGCAAACCAAGAAATTATAAACTCCCACTTTCTGTGTTTCAGCCAGATGGTTACCAATGCTTACCAGTGTGTAAATGTCTGATTAACAAATTTCTTGTGATGATGTGTCCAAAAGAAATTGTACCTAAGGATTGAATTATGATGACTAAACCCAGAAAATCTTCCAGAAGGCTAATTTTCATCACTATCACCGTTTCAATGTTGCAAATAAAGACTGCATGTTACAGAAGAAGAAATTAAAGTATTTAGGGGGTTTGCTATGCATTTTCCCAAGGGTTGCTGATTTGTGTGTTGCTTCCCTTTTTCTTTTTGCACAGAATTGCAACCATTTTGTTTACTGAGGAAGAGAAGGTAATTTATAAGGACAAAATCCCATTAAAGAAAACATCAATAAAAGGGAGAAGGTTGAGAAGAGAAGAGTCTATCATGAGGTATTTTTACTTACCTGAAAATGAAAACAGTACAAACGTGAGACGGAAGCAGGCATATACAAGCATCTGTTCTATGTGAAAGAAAACATCCGTGTTAAGAGACATCTATAGAGCTCAAATATGAACTGTTCTTTCCTACAGAAAGGGATGCTGGCTCCTAAACTACCACATTCATGCAAACCTGTACTAGGTCAGCACCTCTCAATAGCCTCCATCCAAATTTTCCTAGCTATAGATACAATTCTTAGGATATCCATATTTTTACTTATCATTTTATTTAGTTAAATTCTAATTGTCATATATACTCTGAAGAAACTGCCACATCTTTCCTTTCTTTCTTTCTTTCTTTCTTTCTTTCTTTCTTTCTTTCTTTCTTCCTTCCTTCCTTCCTTCCTTCCTTCCTTCCTTCCTTTCTTTCTTTCTTTTTTGAAAAGATAGTATAGTATAGGCAACAAAGAGCATAGAATCTTAATTATAAGGGATCTAGAGTAAAAATACTTTAAAAAAGAAACTCCATCTCTTGTATTCTGTTGTTGATATTTACATCTATGGCCCCTGATTTCTTCCCAAGGTTTTCTATCTCCAAAGTTGTCTCCCTTTGTGATTTCTTAGTTGTTTCTACTTATGTTTTTTAGATCCAGGATGGTTTTGCTCAGTTCCATCATTTGTTTGTGTTTTCCTTTAATTCTTTAAGAGATTTTTGCATTTCCTCTTTTATGACTTCTGCCAACTGACTCACTTTCTCCTGCATTTCTTTAAGGTTTGTGTGTGTGTGTGTGTGTGTGTGTGTGTGTGTGTGTGTTTCTTCTTTATCGGCTTCTATCTCTTGAACCTTATTCTCCTGAATTTCTTTAAGTGATTTTTGATGGAGCTGGAGAACATCATACTAAATGAGGTAACACAGTATCAAAAGATCAGTCATGGTATGTACTCACTAATAAGTGGATATTAGCCTAGAAAATTGGAATACCCAAAACCTAATCCACACATCAAATGAAATACAAGAAGAACGGAGGAGTGGCCCCTGGTTCTGGAAAGACTCAGTGTAGCAGTATAGGGCAAAACCAGTACAGGGAAGTGGGAAGGGGTGGTTGGGAGAACAGGGGGAGCGAAGGGGGCTTATGGGACTTTCGGGGAGTAGGGGCCAGAAAAGGGGAAATCATTTGAAATGTAAATAAAAAATATATCGAATAAAAAAAAGAAACTCCAATGTTGATTTAAAAAAAAAAAAGGTTCCAGGTTATAAACTCTCAGCGGTATACAAAACTTTTAATATAAAGATAAATTACATAGAGCATCTTTAGAGAAAATAGAAGTTTTAAAGTTATTGGGGGGGGAAGGCTATGTAAATCAAATCCTGTAATTTTCTTTTTAAAATCATGGTTTCCAGGAATTTCCTTTAACTATATAGCTTCAATGGAGAAGCAAGACTATGAAGTCAGTGTTTTCTTTTTTATTTATGAAAATTGAGTTATGTCAGGCTCTTCCAGGCCTGTCTTATTAGGGTTCACATTAAATAAAATAAGTTCCTAAGAAAAGCAAACTCAGACAACATACATTTTCCCTGCTCTATACTCTACTCTTCATCTTCTGCTCCCCAGTCACAAACCTTAAAAGCCACCTCTCTCTTTACTGCCCCCAAATGTCATAAGGTTGGATCATACATGACTCTATTCCTTTCTTAGAATGCCTTACAGTTAGATAAAAAATGACTATGGCTACTTTTTAATTTTTTCCTTTTTGAGATTATAACACAACTATATCATTTCCCTCTTCCCTCTCTGTTTTCCCTTCTATAAATCCTTTTGCTTTCTTTCAAACCTATGGCATCTTTTCATTATTGCTTCATGTATATATGTATATGCTTATATATTCCTAAATACCTAAATACAACATGCTCCATCTGTATAATGTTATCTGTATGCATGTTTTAGGGATGACCATCTGGTACTGGATAGCCAATTGTTGTGCTCTTCTAGGGGTGACTCCTCTCAGCACAATACAATAAGTTGTATTGTAAATGTATCTATTAGGACTAGTTGCCACAACTCTGGGTCTTGATTAATTGTGGTTTTCTATAATGGTCTACGATCTGTTTCAAAATCCAAACAAATAAACAAAAACTAACTTATCTGTGGGTATATGGACAAATATTTGAAATGTAGTTCAGGACTGTGCTGGTTTAGTAAAATGGTGGGTGTAGGCTCTTTTCCAAGTTCCAGGACTTCACTAGCCTTGGGTATTAGGCTAGGTTTCCAGTTCCAAGTATGATTTATCTCTTGGTGAGTAGGTCTCAAGTCTAACTAGTTGTTGTTGTTGTTGTTGTTGTTGTTCACAGGCTACTTAGCTGGGTAATGAGATTGGTTGGTTCCCTCTTTTGGAAACATATATGTCTACTTTGACATGGGGAGTAGAGACAATTTGAACCAACAGCACTCTCTGTATCTTAAATTATGTGAGAAAGATGAGAAGAAAATAAAAGTGGCGAGTATAAGGTGTTCCACTGAGAGGGCATCTTTAGAGGTTAATACTAGAGACTGCATCAGGATGGTTTGCTTTTCAATGCAGCCACAGCCTTTTGGAAGGAACTGTGTACTGTTACTGTTTTATCCCCTACCACACACACTTAATACCATCTTTGAACAGGGAATACAGATCCCCTATGAACAAGTATGTCCTATGGATAGAGAAGGAGAGGGGTCACTAGCCCTGGGACCCTTCTTTACATTATTTCCTTTCTCCCTTGGCAATAGCTTTCACACAGAAAATCCCAATAAACGAAGAGTCCCTTGCCACCTCATCAGGCGTCTAGTCCTTGCCCAGTCTGGGCCTCTTGTCTTTTTTGCCTCAGGAAGGATTCTGGGATTGTGACCTTTTGCTTTTTTTCCCCCTCATCAGCTTATTCTCAAAAAACTTCTTCTGTCAGTGCACAGGCTTGTCTCTTCATTTCCAATGTGCCCCTTACAAAAATATCTACTGACCCTGACCTTTGAAAAGAGCAAAAAGAGGTTTTTACTTTGAACTAATAGGGAACAGAAGAAAACGCCACTGTCTCTGTGGACCCCAAGGATACTAACATTTCCAAGGTGCTTCTCTTCTCTTTTGGTGTGTGAAACCCTGTGCTTCTCAAACACCTGGAACTAGGGAACCGATGGTGAGAAGCTAC